>NC_135434.1:18295216-18380216 GCF_051991255.1 Vanacampus margaritifer
AAGTAACATGCCGATACCATTCATTCTGACACTAATATGACACTTTGGCTGCAGCATCTTGTGTTTTGCTCATGCACGATATTCACTGATGTGTGACATGTTCACTGCATGCCGAGCTAAGATATCCTATTGGCCCTTGAATGCTCTAAACCAAAGGTGGGCAATCTTGGTCCTCGAGGGCCGGAGTCCTGCAGGTTTTGGAATTTTTTTCCCTTCCAACACAAGCTGATTCCAATAAACAGGATTGTTATCAGGCTTATGCAGAGCTTGCTGATGAGCTGATCATTTATCAGCTGTGCTGGAGAAGCGCAACATGCAAAACCTGCAGGACTCCGGCCCTTGAGGCCCACCTCTGCTCTAAACCACAGCTTTTTCATGTTGAGAAAAAAAACAACCTTAGGTATCGGTATGGTATCGGCCGATACTACAAAGCTGTGTATCGGTATCGGGGGCCAAAAACGGTATCGAAACAACACTAGTTAGTGCAATCGCCAAACAGTTCCCAAGCTCTGTAAGACATTTTTAAATGTTACAGGGGCTTATGATATTTTAGGAAAGCAAAACTAAAAACGTTTAAAAAAATTAAAATAAAAAAGGCTTCGGGTAACGAAAGCCGCAGTCAAAAATGGCTCACTGCTAATTCCGATGTCAGAGTAAGTCGTGTCCTAATTTTTTCTACATCAGAACCCTCAAGAATAAGGTGGATACCAAGCCAAAATGTGAGCAGAATCATCAGGAATGTTTCACTTGCTTAGCTGCTTTCCCTTCCCAAAGCTTTCTTCATATGGAAATCAGGGAATAAATTAGCAAACATCCTGCTAAGTGAGACAAAGGATGAGATTGAAGGCAATGAAGGGAAGGAATGGCGTGTTCAGCAGTGTACCAAAAGGAGGAAACAATACGTATGGCTATGCTGAGTCACAGTGACCTGGAGGAAAATAAGTCTGGATTTTTTTGCTGCCAAATACCAGAACTGGTCTAAAAAAAAAAATCTTCAGTTAGGCTCTACTACAAAGCACAGTTGCATGTGGCTTTACTATATGAAGGGGTTTACTAAGGGGGAAGGAGCATCATCACATCTCTGCCTCCCACAGCTTAAGTGTAGTGATGACAAAAGGTCATGCTCTGAGAAAGCAAAGGACAATGAACCTGAGCAGCTGGCTGCACACAGATGGCAATGCAGAAGAGGCAGACCGTTGCACCCTTAACATTAGGAGCCCGAATAATGTAAAAACAAAAAAAAAAAAAAAAAATGTATTTTTTGGCCATATCGGGCAGCCCTAGTTTACATGCTAGTGCATCTTTGCCGTCCTTTCTGCCCCAATAATGCGCGCACATCCCGATTACGTCCCTTCTGTTTACAAACAGTAAAGGGGTCTATCTATACTGCCCTACACTAAAAAACGAGTAAGCCTAATAATTTCTGCTGCTTTGGAATGACATGAAGGACAAACATACTGCCCCAATCATATTAACATTTTGAGTTAATTTCTGTGGCAAAAAAAATGCACAAAATGAGTTCCTCCACTTTTTATCTTGAATAGTAAATTTTATTCAAGAAAGCCCTTTGCACTGGGGAGAAAAATAGAAAATAAAAAAAATCAGAGCACTTCCCCAACTTCAGGCAATTGGTGCACACAGAGATGTCACAAACCTTTGATTCAACAGAGACACGACTAAGCTAACAAACCTTTCTAGTACTACAGGTAGAAGGCATGCAGAAGCTGCTCATTCTTAAAAAAAAAAGAAAAGAAAAAAAGAAGGCAGGAAGAGTGCAAAAACCGGTTGGGCTGACCTTCAGTACAAGATCCGTAATGAATGAGGTGTGCAAGCATATTGAGTGCCATTATGACAGGACTAAAGATCCTACCTCCATTGCCAGAGCAGTGGACAAAAATTCATTACCGTGTAGGACAGGATGAACCATAACAATACAATTAAAAAAAAAACAAGAACACCTACATTAAAATCCATATTTTAAAATGTGTATCAACATCTTGTTCAAACTGCCCCCAGACTACTCAATTGGAACTAGGGCAGAACAATTATTCAAAATTTAAATCTAATTCACAGTGTAGTAGAATGTAATTTTCAAAGATTCCAACCCCAAAAGACTGAGTGCTATAATCAAAGCCATAGGTTACTTTGAGGGTTGTGTATAATCATGCAATGATGTTATTAAATGTTTATTTTTTCCTCCCTTAACCTCCTAAGGCCCAAGCTGTTTTTTACATGCAAAGTGCTGTCTCACGTATGTGGCCACTAAGCCTTAGGAGGATAAATTCATTTTAGTTGCACATGTTATAGGTCACAAATAGGGGAAGAAATGTGTTGAAAATAAATATGCTGGTAACTTTTTCTTTTTTTTTTTTTTACATCTCAAAACCTGGTCGTTGAACAAGGGTGGTGTAGGTTTTTTATATCCACTGTATATCGTCGCTGCTATGTGAAAAACACCTGTGTCCATTTTCTTTTTTTTTTAACATTTTTGGGATGACAAAAATGGACATATAGTACAGGCCAAAAATGTGAGCACACCTCATGCAATGCATTTTCTTTAATTTCATGGCTCTCTGAAGGCATCAAAACTATGAATGAACATGTGGTGTTATGTACTTAAGAAAAATGTGAAATAATTTAAAACATGTTTTATATTCTAGTTTCTTCAAAATAGTCACTCTTTGCCTTGATTATTTTTTATTTTTTTTGGCACACTCTTGGCATTCCCTCGTAATCTGGCAATAGCCAGATTGATAATCGCGATTCACTCAAGGGAGTTCTCCACAATATCAATCTGGGTCTGCTCCACTGTGATTTCCTCAGGAAAGGCGGGACATTGTGTACAATACTTCGAGCTGATTGGATGATGCGGCATCTTATACACGTTTGTTTTGACCAATCATGGCAACGGATGAAAACGTCCTCTTCGGTCTCGTCTTAGGTAAAAAATCTAAATAAATAAATAAAAATCTTTACCAGATAAAAATGCACAAAGCGCCGCTGTTCAACATTCAACAAGGAAATAGTGAGTAATTCTGCAAAAACAGAATTAACTGCATGTTAAGTTAGTTTGTTTACCACGGTGTCAACTGTTTGCATTTCCTGGTTTCGTCACAGCTGCATATCCCACCCCCAAAAACAATGTCGCTCTGTGATTGGTCCGAACCACTGATCGGTGGTAATCAACGGGCTCGGTATTAGATGTATTCTCGGGAGTTTGTGAACTCACAAACAGTGCGAGAATTCAGCTTGCAGAGCAAGGTTAATTCTCTCGATAAACTTCAAGAATAGTGAAATGGTTTTCCAAAAGTACTGAAGGAGCTCCCGGAGATGAGAATCCCAAGAGTATGCAAAGCAATAATCAGGCAAAGGGTTTGAAAAAAATAGAATCTAAAACATGTTTTCCGTTATTTCTTTTTCACGTAGTAGCAGCAACGATATGACAAAATGGCATGCTCACAATAACAACGTTCTCCGTAGACTGTATATATAGAGTGTATTCATCTTACCTTTTGAAGAGGAAGTACCAGGAAAGCTCCACCACCGCTGGCTTCAATAATTATGGCAACAAACTTGGGGTTAACTGCACAGAATCCGCTATCCCATGTGACCCTTGACACCCGGATATCATCGTAACACTGATCATTTTTCACCGCCTGGCCAAAGACGTGACGAAATTTGCTCTTCCGTACAACTCCTTTCATATCTGTGAGAGACAAGACAAGACACTTTTAAATTTAAAATGCACACAAACAAGACTACAATATATGAAAAGTTGTAAGTGCAAACTTTTGAATAGCAAATGTCAAAAGCAATTTCAAAAAAGCTCATTCAAACCAAAATGCAACACATTTGGATTAATTTGTTACTAGATTAAGAAGCAAGTTTGTGTGGTTATAACAGCCCCATTTATATGCTACACATCTGACTACTCAATCTTACCAGAGGCGTTTACTCAAATATAACCAAAAACCAAACCATCAATAAGATACAAAAATTGCTAAAACGGTTGCCGTTTTTATTGACTCATGTCATTCTTTGCCACGGCACGTGAATCCTGCATAACCAAAGAACAAGATGTCAAGACTTGTTTTCTCTACCATGGTTTTTCCACCGTGAGGGACAAATGAAGAGCCAGCAAGGGTGGGAAAAGCACATATGGTTCTGTAGGGGAAGGATCATAACACAAGCAGGAAGCTCTTCCTGATGTTGCTATGAGAGTATCCTAACAGCCCAAATCTTACATACATCAACAAGGCCTGCTTTGAGGTGTTAACAAAAAATTACTCAGCTGCATGTAAAAAAAAAAAAAAAAAAAAAAAACCTATGTGCTTGATGTTCTCGAGGAAAGAAAATAGTTTTTACCTATTCAAGCAATTTGACGAGTGCAGGTGAAACTAAGAATTCTTGTTGCTGGCTGATAAGATGCAATTATTTTAACTGTCAGGTCTAAAAGTAAGCCTCACAAAATAAGAGTGGACCAGTGAAAGCGAAGTGGCAGAACAGTACATGTAGACGAAAGTGAGGGTATACAGTCGAGAAGGAGTAACGTTACACTACATTACATACAACTTGTGGCTATTTTAATGTAACTTTCTCCTCCTGAGCCGATGGCTGGGCAAATTCAGGGCTCACATGTTTATTCGGCTCGGTCATGTGACGTTCGCAAGCTGAGCCCTTAAGCACTGTGATGTCAGTGACAGTCAACATGGGGAATTCTGCTTCACAATGATAGGAAGAGCCGACATCGAAGGATCAAAAAGCGACGTCGCTATGAACGCTTGGCCGCCACAAGCCAGTGATCCCTGTGGTAACTTTTCTGACACCTCCTGCTTGAAACCCAAAAAGCCAGAAGAATCGTGAGAATCCGCTTTCAAACAGCAAGTGGCAGTACAAGGCAAAATGTGTGCCCCCTGATATGGATAAAAAATTTATGGATTTTCCTGTTTAATTCATATTCCACAAATGCAATATTCATCAGAATATGGTGTTTAAACTAGTGGAGGCCCAATGGCACATAGATCACATTGTAAAGTTTTTTGTTTTTATTTTTTACTTAAAGGGATTTAGATCACAGTATTTTAAGCCCTTCCACAGTTAACTATAGGCATATGATTAAATCTTACCTTTAACAACAACTTAAAGCCATTCGTGTTTGTTTTCATCTGCGCGCGCTGCATGTGCTTCCAAAAGTGTCCCGGAGAAAACAGGTACACCGCTTTTGAGTTCTGCAATATTTTGAACATTCAGTATACCTTTATTAACATATTTCAATAATCGAAATGTGGACGTTTGAGGTTCGATTCAGACTCGTCATGCATCTAAATTCCCCCACCCCTAGTGGAGGTATTGTCATGGCTTGCATGACTGCTTCTGGAATGGGCTCAGCAGAATGAATTCTGAAGTCTACAAAGTCATTTTGTCGGGCAATTTGTGTATGTGTATGGGGCTGCGTAAAAAGTCACTCAATTGCATGATACATGTCCACTAATTTCAGCAAGACGCTAGGGTCTTAATTCATGTTGCGTGGGATATTTTGACAAAAGCATGGGACATGTAAGCAGCTATCCGGAAAATGTTAAATTGTAAGTAACAATTGCTTGGGTCTCCTTCAATATGCACACCGTCAAAAGAGTGACATTCAGGAAAATGTCAGCAAAGTAGTATTTATGTCAGCATTCATAAGCACAAGTTTGACAGCCCGTGGCGGCGTGACGTATATCAGAGTTAGTTAGACGCACATCCATCCCAGTAACAGCCTGCTGGGACTTACAGGTCTGATCTGGCTCAAGTAAAGAGACTGCAAATCTTGGGTGAATCTTATGTTAGCAGAGCACTGTACCCTAGTGGCTCCTGAACCAGCAGAGTTGACCCTAATGTGCGGAGACAGAAAGAGGACCTCAGAGCCTGAGGAAATGACCAACAGGAAAGCACCATGACACCATTTTAGCAGCCTTCTCGGCATTACAGTGTCTACAGTTAACTACCTGCTGCTTTAGGCACATAAAAGACAATCCGCTGTTTTTGTCATGATTTTTGCCCTTTCGCAATTACATTCAACAGGCCTGGCCAACCTACAGTTCCTAAAGGCCTTTTCACCCTGAACTGAAGCACCATTCATTGTGTATGTGGTGAGGGGCAGGGCCAACGGAATGGAGCATATATAGGTGGCGCTGTGCGACGGCAAGTCACCTCGATTTAAAGATTATTCTATACATGGGGCCGTGACATCATAAAGCTTTTTCAATAGGAAAGGGGCTAGCAGGGCGATTTAATGCTATTTTGGTGGGCTTATTTACAGGTAATGCAATGAGGACACTGGAGGAAGCCTTTACAAATTGCCTTTTCCTCAAATGAGCAAACACAGGGATTTGTTCGATAAAAATGAAGGAGTTGAGGTGCCAGTGGGAAAAGGCTCAGTTTTTACTTATAATAGAAAAATAATAATAGAAAAGATAGGCTGCACGTCAGCACTTCCTAATATGGGTACACTGTTGGCACAGACTTTTCAATCTGAGCAAGTGCAGTGTGAGAAGGGATCATTCAAATGCAGCGATGCAAGCACGCACACACTGTCCCCCGGGCGAGGAAGCGACCCACGCCACAACGATACGCTGCTACTTGTGTGCTATATGCTAACTCCTCGGACTAGTTACGAGTCTAGGTAAGGTCATTGGCGTGGCGCTGCAGGTACCATACAAAACGCACTATACAGTAGTATATTTTTAAATGACGCAGTGCCCCGATACCAAATTAATACCGGTTAAACGTGCATCCCTAAATCAATATATGGTTGCACACCCTTTGGAAGAAATAACTGAAAGCAATAGCTTCCTATAACCATCAACAAGTTTCTTGCGCACCTCAGATGGAATTCTGGACAATTCTTTTTTTGCAAACTGCTCCAGGTCTCTCAGATTTGAAGGGTATCTTCCAACAACAATTTTGAGATCTCCCCAAAGTTGTCCAATGAGATTTAGAAATGGACTCAACAGTGGCCACTTCAGAACTCTCCAGCGCTTTGTGCCGAACAGTTTATTGGTGCTATTTGGGGTATGTTTTGGGTCATTGTCCTGCTGTAACACCCAAGACCTCTGACGCAGACCCAGTTTTCTGACAATTGGCCCTACATTGAGGCCCAAAACATTTTGACACATGACTCCTTTCACACTGTCAAAGCATCCAGTGCCAGAGGCAGAAAAGCAACCCCAAAACATAATTGAACCTCGACCATGTTTGACTTTAGGCACTGTGTTCTTTTCTTTGTAGGCCTTATTCATTTTTTCTGTAAACAGTACAATGATGTGCAAACTCCAGTCTGTCTTTTTTCATGACTCTTAGTCAGAAGAGGGCTTCTCCTTGGTGTGCTCCCATAGGGCTTCTTCTCATTCAGATGGCAACATATGGCCCAAGCTGACCTTTCTATACCCAGAGTTTGCAAAACAGCTTGAATTTGTGTGGAGGTTGACTGAGGTTGTTTATCCACCATTTGAACTATCCTGCATTGCATCTTTTTGTCATTTTTTTTTAACGTAGGGAGATTGGTCACAGCTCCATGGGTTATGAATTTCTTGATTGTAGTACGTAGACAACAGAACAAGATCTCTGGATTATCACGTTAATATCTTGTTAACGGCACCATTTTATTTTTTTTATTCTTTTTTAAAACGCTCGATTAACGACTGCTCCTTATTTGTAAAGGGAATTCCCTTCGCAACGCAGCAGAAACGTCCATGTCAAAATTACCCAATAGATTGCACTGTACTGCACTGGAGCTACAATACACAATGTAAGGGGCAGACTGTTTTGAGTGGAGAAGCCATTTGGACTGTGTAGCACTTCCACCTTCCCTGCTTTGACAGAACGCACTCAGTAAGCGCCGGTGTGAGCGATTAGCAGAGAGCTAAGTCGCTACAGGTCTCCTCCAAGACGTGTCCACTTCTGTGAGAAAAAGAAGCAGCCGAATGGATGCCGTGTTGTCACTTGGAGTGACTGCAAGCCACTTGATCTTTTGAAGTGAGGCGTATTTTATTCAGCGACTGCAGAAAATAGCTCGTTGAGTGTAACATCAATATCGTCTCCTGGTTTGTTGCAGTAAAGCAGCGTCATTGCAGTAAAGCATGAGCGTCACTATCCAATGCGCATTAGAGAACTTAACGAAATAAAAGCATTCAACATTGTTCAAAGGAGTCACTATAACACAATTCAGCAGTTGTAAATTAAATAATGCATATATTTGTGGGGACTGGTGTCAAGTTGTATTTTACTATTTTAAAAATGTGCAGAAGTTTGCAAGTTAATTCATGTAAAAAAAATAAAAATAAAAATAACTAGCTATTAATATGAAAAGACACACCGATTTTGTCTGGTTCGTCATGCAGTAAAGTTGCGGTCATTTTACAATGTGCATCCGTATTGAACTTAACAAAATAAAAGCATTCAAGTTGTGCAAAGGAGTCATTGTAACAATTCAGCAGTAATAAAATAAATAACAATGGATATACTTGTGGGGACTGGGGTCAAGTTTTTTTTTATTACAATTTTAAAAATGTGCAGAATTTCACAAGTTACTTAATTTTAAAAATTAGTCAGCTCTTAATATGAAAATAAAAATTCACTGGGCTGTCACCCTTGTCTTACAAACGCCATTAAGAAAGTAGTTACAGAAAAATGACCAACACAAATATCACACTCGTTTTTTTGTTTAGTTTTTACATATTTTTCATTTTAAAACAATTTTATGAATTGTTATGAAATTACTGTATCAATGACCCAAAAAAATGCAACCATGTTTCTATTAGGTTAATATTGTACATTTAATTGCAAATTTAGATATAAATTGAGATATAAAATGTGCGATTAATATGCAATTAATCATGAGTTATTTATTGAAGTCATGCGATTAATCACGATTTTAAAAATGTAATCGACTGACACCTCTAATACATACATAACATTCATGCTTTAATGTTGGACTATCTATACCATGTTGAGTTACATTGACAACTCCAATTAAAACAATGGCTACTCCATTCTGTCAGCAGATTTTTGTGCAGGGGTGGCCAAACGCATGGAAAGCAAGCTACTGCAGCTCTTATTATTTGGAAGTTCTCAATTTTTCATACAACTTCTGAAGGCTCCAAACATGGACTGTTGTTTCAGCTCACTTTACGCTAAACTTAAATGGATGACAGCAAACTCTGCTAGCCCAAAGTTAACATGTCAAAATGTACCGGTACTTCAGAGAAGCACTCAAGTATTAACCACTCATGCATGTCAATGTTTGGATCCCCTTCTGTTTGTGAATGGGGCTTTTCCCACACTAATACAACTACAATCAAAACATGTGAAAGAGTTACTGTAGAGTACTTTGAGTGTGGACAACTGAGTTCTAGCCAAAGGTGCCAATCACTGACATAAACATTGTGTGTTCACATTAGCAACTTGTGCATTGATGAAGAAGGCAGCTAGGATTAATGTGATTGGGAATTGCACAAAACATTGATATTTTATTAATAATCTAATTGTGCCATTTCAGTGTCAATTTTAAATTGTGTGTTTTTCTTAGTTAAAGGGATGGAGCTAGACGTGATAACCAAATTGAATAGGTGTTCTTAATATTTTGTCCTGTTGCTGTGGTGGCGTGGGCATCCATTTGTTGTGTGCTTGTTTGTTAAGGGGAGGCTTTTATTACTCATGAACAATGTGCCAATTTCCAATGACATTATTTCTGAATCAAAGTCACGTTTTTGACCTTGAACAACAATATACAGTACCTGCATATGAGAACACTATAGACACATTACCAGGAAGAGACACTCTTATAAATGGTGGCAGAAAATGGGCTGACTTGTTCAGATTAAATAGTGTTAATTCAAGTCATCTGTTTCTATCATTTCAAATTACAATCATGAGGAATACATTGGGTCTTCTTTAGAAGTTAGTATCATCGCCTACGCTCAGTTCAACATCATCCACTCTCAAAATCCCCCAGACACACAGCTGTGGTGTCATTGAATATAAAAATTGATTGACATAAATCCAAACAATTGTATGTATTATTTCATCTGCTGCGTGTTTCTTTGTAATTTCATTATTTCACTATACTTTCCAATTTGAATTATTTATTTTAATCTAGCAGGCCATACAGTCAAGTAATGATTGTGTGTCTGTACAACAAAAACTTAATGGCCACCAAAAACTGTGCATCAAGAGATAGATATACACGGTTTTGAGCCAATGTTTAGATACTGGAACAAGAGAGACATGACAGTCGTTATGATAACTTTCACAGTTCACACCCACACGTCTTTTGTCACCAAGATTGCATGGGACGCCATCTAAATCCCCTTCCTGTATCCAAGGCCACGGACCACCATTGTGATCAGATTCCCAGCTACATTCCAGTGCTTTGTGCACCAATGAGATAAGGTGCTGTTTTTTCACCTCCGATATGGTCTACTCTGCGTTCTTCTCCATTCAAGTATACATGGAACAAAAGGCATATCACACACACAAGTGTTTCATATACTTCTATACTTTGTAGAGGAAATGAGAGCAGACACAAGACCAAATGGGGCTCAAAGTTCAACTGTGTGCTAACAAGAGAGAAACAAGTATCTAATGCAATTGAACTGTGATGAAGCAGTAAAGGTTATGTACACAAAGCATGTAGAAGAGCCAAGCGGACTAAGTAGACGTAGATTTGATTAAGCGCAGCGGCAGCTTTGTCTAACTCATTTTTGTCATAGTTCACATCACATCGTACTTACGGTTTCTCGCAGTGGCTCGTTATGACTGAAAACCATACAAATGGCTAATCATCTAATCAATAAACAGCACTTGATATCAGAAGTCAGCGGCAATAGTGACAAGCAAATATTGTAGAAGTTCCTTTTTTTGGTGTTGCATATAGCACCTCAATATTCATACTAAAACAATAATAGCTGACAGCTAAACAATTTCAAACTCTATTTTTATTTGGCACGAAACAAAAGAATTAAAACTTGTTTCTTACTTATCTTAGAAATAACCAACCTTTGTCTTCAGTATGGGCTTGATCTGGCCCCTAAGTCTTGAATTTGGCATCTGTGGATTAAGAAAACTCAAATGTGTTGCAAATTAAACTATGTCCCCAATTTATCACGTTCTCATCATAGGCGTATTAACACTACAGCTTAAAACTTCTTATCCGACTTAAAAAGGTTAAGATTTAGGAAAGTCGATTTGAAATTTAAATCCAAGCGAAAAACTCACACCAAGAAAATGTGGATTTAAACAGTATTGAAAACAAAATGATTTGTATCCTATTGGAAGGTCAACTGGAAACATATTCCAAATCTACAGATGAACAATAAAAAAGGATGAAGACATTAAGTTTTCTAAATATATGAAAATCCTTAAATTAATCTTTAGCCTGAGCATAAAAAAAAGGATATTTCTGGCGAATAATGGCTAGGTTAAAAAGAATCCACAAAAATATGAAAATCACAAGATTTCCTCATCAGGCCACCAAGTATTAAATGTTATTATTTATAAACACTAAACTGTGCCCAAATTTCAAGTAAGAAAACATTTATTCACACTTAGAAATGCATTGCTTGTTATCCAACAGACTCAAAAGTCCCTGGCATCTTGTTTCTCTCTTGCTTCCTGGCCCACTTCCTCGGCCAGGCCAAGGAAAGGCACTCAATGCACTTCTAAAGACCTTTTACACTGTAGCACAACCACAAGATGTTGGAGCGTCTGGAATTGTTCACAAGCCTAAACACAGCTGTAGCCTGTCAAGCTTTCGGGACGAGTCAGCCGCGTTCATCCCAAAGTGAACAAACTCCTGTAACTCCAAACATCACACCAACAGTAGAGCAACAATGTTACACGTGGGTCAAAATCTTCAAATTACGCACTCCTCTTGACACTTTTCCATCGACTTGTCTTCATTCGCCATTCTCTTGAGTACACAGAAGAAAGATGAACTCTTTTGAGTTCATATTAATTTAAGGTAACAATTTACACTAGGATCAATTAGTACGTTGATGAAGGCCAAAACAGCTACGTCATATTTTGAGTAATGAGACTCATGACAAAAGCAATTAATTGACTAATGTTCAATGATGCCCAACTAGTGTGCCAGGGGAAATTAACCAGTTTCACATAATAAGATTGAAAAGTAGGGGTGCACCGATCGATCGGCCGACCCCTTAAAAATAAATTGATCTTTTCCATCAATCTCATCGCCCTCCTCAGAGGTCTGAAAAAGTCAGCCACCGTCCTATTCTGCTGAGATGACTAATAGGATTTTCATTTTTATTTGAGAGAACTACTTCATGTGCAGTTAAAACAACCCATTTGTATTATTTCACCGATATTGTTCAATGTTTTCCAATAAAACAAGAATGGAACATTGAAGGTTAGGGTTAGGGTTAGAAAAATTGTTCTCGGCAGGTCAGACTTTTTAAAAGATCAATGATCGGCCAGAAAATTGTGATCTGTGCACCCCTACCGAAAAGTATTTTATTTACTACAAATGATTTATCTTTGTTGAACTATCTTTTAAAACAAATAAACGTTCTTCAGCTAGAAAGCAAAAGTTACATAATTAACCTGGATTTCCACTTTCTGTGACATGTTTGTCAGGTCAGGTGCAGTGAGAATTAGATTCATTTATGATTTTTTTTGTGTTAAAATTATCTGGCTCAAAGGTTTGGAAACATTCTAAATACCTTAAATTGCCTAGCAATTAAAAAAAAATAATAAAGATTTGTGGTCTGAATTTAAAGTGGTCTGTCCATAGTACTGTCAGTAATCTTGATAACGAAGTTTTTTTGTTTGTTTTTTTCCGGAAGTTACAGAATGATCCTAAAATGTAAACGCTTTAACTTTAATGAAAGATCATTTCCCACCCAAGCACGTGTTGTAAACGGGATATCGCGACATTGGGTTTAATTTGTAGTGGAGGCCACTTCTAATACGGCATTGTGTTCAAGTAAGACCATACACTAGTAATCGTCTCCTGTGTTAAGGTGCAAGCGGGTGCTGCAGGGTGCCAGGGGCCAGGGCGCGGCTCTCTGCCTTCTCTACCTCCGCTTGTGTTGCTTCCTCGCAGATAAGTTTTTATTGCCGCACTAAGGTTGGCCACCCCGCCCCACCCGCTCCATTTCCTACATCCGCAATTCACGTCGACCTGGAGCGAAACCACGACTCCGACGGGCTTTTTTTCGCCAATGGACGACTATTTCCTTCCCAATGACAGTTGGGTTAAGTCGCCGGCTAATGTTAGCTTAAAACCACTCAGTGTACAGTCTAGCTACGCGTGTACTTTTTCGGGGTCAAACTAGGCAAACGGACAACACTTTTAAAAGAAAACGTTTCATAGCCTACCTTCTGTGAGGAAAATGAAAATATTCCTGAAAAAAAGAGTGATATAAAACGGCGTATCCCAAATGATTCCACGCTATGACAGAGGCGGATACAAGTTGCTTATGCTTTCCTCTCTGAGCGCTTTCCCTGCTGCAGCAGATAGACCCGCCCCCGGCTCGGCTCGCCCGTCGCTGAGTAGTACAGCGGATTTGATTGACACTTCTGTTAAACAATCAGCGTCAATTCTGTGATAAGGCGACTTTTTGGGAGCAATGTACGCTTTTCCTTCTTCCTTCCTTCCTTCCTTGCAGAGCCCAATGCATTAACTAAGCACCTGCTTTGGACCCCGCCACCGCTAGGGGCCCCTCAAGAACAATTAACAGTTTTAAAAAAAAAAGAAAAAAGATGGATTCAGTCAAAACAGAGTGACGTAATGCATTTAAAAATTTGGATTAAGGTGAATTGGGATTTTTCCCACAAAAAAATGTGCAGAATTTTACCAGATTTTAATTTCTATTAATTAACTGTTTTTCCAAAACCATGTTTGTTTCAGATAACGCTGTTCAACTGATCAGGCCAGGGGCACGAGTAGTGGTTTCTATAAATATACTATTTTAAATAGTGAACATTGGCAGATAGTTATAGAAATAACTGTTGCAAAAGCGCCATAAAGCACTATACAGTATGAGTTAGTAAAATGTTACATAATGAAATGAATGTTTCCTAGTTATCGGTGAAGTACCTTCACATAAATTAGTGTCATTAAAGAAGTCAATTCCTCTTCCCCAAATTACTTACAATAATATGTCCTATGAGCACACACTACTATAAACATGGCATTCTGATTAATATCGTGTTGGTGAAATATGAATTTAAAAAATCCACCTATTTCTATCCATCTCAGGGGTGGCCATTTTGCCACTTGCTCTCTACTGAAAATGACATTACAGTTGCTCAGGGTCAAGTAATGACCAATCACATCTCAGCTAGCGAACGTCACATGCCCAAACTCAGAAAACAGGTGAGGCGTGATTGGTTGCTACCAGAGCCCTGATCAACTGTGACATTGACAGTAAGTGGCAAAATAGACGCACACTGGGATGGTAAAAACAGGTGATTTTTGCTGCTTAGTTCTTGTTCCACAAACGTGATATTAACCAGAATGCTGTTTTTATTCTAGTCGGGGCGCATAGATTCTGTGATTGAATTCTCCATTAATTATTAAAAATGACGAAATGTAGTTACTTATATTTGTTATTTCAGTAGCGTGAATGCGCTTTGTATTAATCCAAGAAGTAACTCTCACTTTCATAAAGGTTGGTGATCCCTGACTTAGACCATTTTTAAAGTATTTGCTTGACATTTTATTGTTTTGTACTTTTTATTTCTATTTATCTAATTGGCTATCTAATTTGTTGTTGCACTTTATTGTTCTTGCACATCGTAATATCAAATTCAGATCCCAAATCATGTCAAATTATGAAACTTAACAATTGTGAAGGTGCTATCAAAAAGGCGGTCCTATATTAAAATGTTGACTTGAAATGTTTTGGATTTAAATAGCTTTGATTTCAGTAAATATGACCTAATACTGTAGACTTATTTTCAGTAAGCCGAGCAAATGGTCATGCATCTGATGCAACAACTAAAATAATTGAACAGCTCAATTTAGACAATTACCAAATATTTATTATCCTTATATGTAACGCTACAGTTTGAGTGTAATGACATTCTACTGCAGGGGTCACTCACTATTCACTAACCTTTTTGAAAGTGACAAGTATTTCTTGGGTAGCAAATTTACAGTTTGGTGCACACGTCTGAAATAACAAATTTGCACAAATAACCTTCATGGTTAGGTAATGATTTCGCACAATATTTAGTTAAGATAAATTCCAGAAATGTCTGTCAGTGTGTATACATTATCAAATGATTGCTTCTACAAGAATACATTCTCTACTATAAATTAGTGAATGTTGGATCCACAAGATGGCGATGTTTTGCATAGACATTCGCGCAAAACGCAAGCTTTCCTCTATTATTTATTTTCCACCATTTATTTGTACTTTACTTTAGTCACGTGCCTCTGTGCACCTGGTAATAAAAAATAAAAAAAAGGCTGCTAAAACTCTTACATTTCACAGAACAGAAAGCAGACGGTAAATTACATAATCCGGCCCACACTCCGGAACCTCAGATTCATTACTGTAACAGCATCCTGTAATGTTATCACATCACTTTTTTACTTACTGTGAGGTCCTACTTTGCAAACAGCTTACCTTTTCTTACAGACGGCTTCCTCTCAATGACTTTTTCAGGGGATTTGTGAGGCGAGTCAAAGGTGGCCTTCATTTGTGCTACTTTCACAGACTGACTATGCTCATCGCATTTGACCTCGGCGGGCTTGGACCAATCCTGGTGGAGACGCTTCTCATGCAGCTGGATGTTTTCTTTTATGAGATCAGAGACAGGCCGCGGCCTGGCAGGGTCGGGGGACTTTTCTCTCATTAAAACGTTATCATCGGCGGATTTTTTATCAGGCTGCTCTGGTGTTCTCGTTTCTTTCTTGGTCGTGGGAAGATCCTTCCTCGGGTGGCTTTTTTTTGCCTTGGATGGGATCGAAATTGAGCCGCCAGCCTCATTTGTTCTAAGGAGAACGTGTTCCAAGTTTGCCGTTTCGGCAATCAGTGGAGGTCCAAAGGTTTGTGTGACCTCCTTAGTGCTCGCACACTTGACCTCACATGACCTTCTTTCACGTAAAACTGTTTGCAAAGGGTTCAAAGAGCTTTTATTTGGTATGATTGCCTTGTTGTCTTGAACCTTTGTTGATTTCTTCACCTTATTAGTTTTGCAGTAATTAGATTTTTTGACCAAACGGTCAGCAGGATCTTCCACTTCAAAGTCACCTTGTGTTGTTTTGATTGCCGATGATGATAATATGCTCCGGGTGACATATTCTGCTGTGCTCCTTTCCTCAGTTGCGAAAGCGGTTGCCGTAGCGACAGGTGTGGTCATCTCTATCTCCATGTCAAATCTATCGGTTTCCATCTCCTGTATTTTGTCTAGAGCTGGACAGGCCTCCTTTCGGTTTCTCCTCAACAGCTTCTCCAAAATAAAATTGGGTTCCATGCCTGTGACTGGATTTGATGGGTCAGAATCTTGATGATCTTGTAGCATTAAAGAGTTTGAATCCCAAGAGGGTGCAAACAACTCACGTTTCTTTTGGTTTCCCTCACCTTGGTCCTCCATTTCGACTTCAAAGTCCTTCTCAGCACTCTTCTCTTCGTTCTCTTTTGTATTGAGCAACTTGTGTGTCGAAGCTCTCTCCTCGGTCGGGACGCTACCTTTTTGGTTTTTGCCTGGTGAAGCCAATGGAACACCCCTCCCTACTTCTTCACCTCCTGTACCATTTCCTGACACTCCTTCTTGTTTCACCTCGATTGCAGCAACAACACAAGGTCTCACCCACAAATTGACGTTCCTCTCATTGGAAGATGTTATTGGCTCCTGGCTGTGGCTTTCATCCAAATCTTCCGTGTCTGGCTCCACTGAATCTTTTTTTCCCTCTGAACTGCCAGCCTCCTCTTCACAGGCACTTCCTGCCTTCATGACATCATCTGTATTATTGTCTGAATGTCCACAGTCAGGGTGTTTGTCCTCCATTCTGCCAACAAGCGTCTGTTCTCCACCTTCTAATTTGTCCTGGGTCTGTCCCATACTGGTCTATGGAGAAAGACACGGTGTTAACCTCACAACAAGACACCAACCCCACAATTAATCCAACTGGACGGAATAAACTGTTTTTCACAAGAGACATAGCATGGATTTTTTCTCAACAAGTTCAAACAGTTTGTATATATTTTAATAACGAGTCTGACATACTTTTGTCAATTCAGCCCCCCCCCCCCAAAAAACATAAATTATATCACACTTTACACACCCGGTTTGTCTTCAAAGCCATATAAAGGAAAGTCTGGACATTCTTTGAATTGACCCCAGCTGCTCTTATTGGTTAAATCCAAGTCATGTGATTTATGGACGCCATGTTGATGACCCAGCATCCATTTCCGCCATTTCACAGCTGAGGATCGTTATCAGGCTTCGCGCAGAGCTTGCTGATTAGCTGATCGTTTGAAACACCTTTGTTGGCTGTTGGATACATGAAAAACGGGCTGGATAGGGTTACTCGAGAACCACTGTTATAGTATACATCTGCAGTAACCTTGGTCACTTTTTGGTGTTTTGTCTGTAGATTTTTGGCAAAATGTTTTTTGTGTGGCTCTAGAATAGTCATCCCATTTCATATAAGGCGTGAGATACATTGTCCCCGCCAAAACAAAAACAAAAGAACAGAAAATATTAATAAAAGAAAATCTAACACGTGACATAAATGTAGTGATGGGAAAATTAGTTCATGAAGCACTTGCAATATTTTTTTTACTCCTCTAGATGGTGTTCTTGGTTTAAAGATTAAGGCGAGTGCAATGTAAATTGATTACATTTCCACTGCATCTTAAAACCAAGACTGACATTAGAGGAGTCAAAACATATCACAAGTGCTGATGCTTAATTTTCCCATCATTACTTTATAGTAATTTATGTCATGTGTTAGATTATCTTTTATTAATATTTTCTGCTGTTCTTTTTTTTTTTTTTTTTTGGTGGGGACAATGTATGGCACGCCTTATATGAAATGGGATGACTAGCCTAGAGCCACACAAAAAACATTTGTCCATCATTACTCTGATACATAAATAGTGAATTATTTTGTTTAAAAAAAAAAAGATTGCTTTCAACCCTCACATGTAACACAGTCTGATAATCCTAGTCAAAGTATGTTGTTTTAATAATCATAGTTTATTTTTGTTATAGTCACTGAACAAGAACATGAGTAAACGCAAAACTTTAGCTTTTGCTAACATTTTTCATGAGCTGAATGCAAAGACTTTTTCTTTGCACATAAAAAGAGTCTGTGTCTCTCAAATATTGTTCATAAATCTGTCTAAAGATGTTAGTGAGCACCTCTCCTTTGCTGAGGTATTGCAGCCACCTCACCTCATGGCATATTATGCTAATTAGAAAGCATGAAATGGCACGGGTGTGCTTAAGGCTGCCCACAATAAAAGGTCACTCAAAATGTGTACTTTTACAGTATTAGAAAGTAATCCTGCTCACTCACAAATCAAATTTGCATTAAAAATTTACTTTCATGACAGGGATAAGACACGAAAAGGTCACAAATAAAACAGCAGTAAAAATAATCCTGTCACTGTCACGGTCCACACAATTGAAATTAAGTGTGAGGACGGAATCACGCAGTAAACAATCGATTGTCACACGCAGGTCATTTTTGTGGTTGCTGTGATTCAGAGCATCTTATTACAATAACTGCTGTTGTGTTGCTTCTGCCGGGCACTTGCTCTGCGTGCACATTTTTAAGGCAAATTACAGTCACAAGATTTTTGCGGCGCACTCAGGCCTGCTGGGCAATTCTACTTATTTAACTTCAGCGTCAAATGAGAAATGACTACCTTGCGGATGGGTCAGGATTGGTCCTCCAAATGTGACAATATTATACTAGAAAAATGGGGTTGCGTTATGTTTCTTTACAACAAACTCTTCCAAGCATGCCTTTGTGGACCTTACTTAGTGTGGAACATTAAAGTATCTTCCCCAAACTAATCCCACAAAGTTCAAAGCACAGAATTGTCTGAAATGTCTTGGGAATATGAAAAATTAGGATAGGGAATTAAGGCACCTTGTCCAATAATTGATTGGAAAAGTACATGATTAGGAGATATGATGCAATGTTGTTTATAATCTGTAATCTACAATGCTGAAATAATATACTGAAATAACCTACTTTCCTACCAACCAATCGACCTACCGTACTTATTTAAAACCTGATTATTTACTTACCTACTGACCAACTTACACACATACCTAACTACTCTATTTTACTTACATACGTACCTATACCAGAATGAGTATTCACTCTGAGAACACACAATACAGAGTACCGATACTTTTAGTATTTTTTTTTTATTAAAAAAAAATCATATATCACAATGCCCAAAAATATGAGCCTTTCTTTCTGATGCAGATGATAAACTGCCGAAGAGGATTTACTCAATGTTGGATATTTTTGCCTAAAGTATCAGTGGTTGGTATCGGCAGCCTCCATGAATACTCAATACCTAAAAAAATAAGGTCGCATTGGCCCGATACCAATACCTGAAATCAGTACTCACCCATCCTCTAGTACTTGCGTCAGTAAATACCTACAACCTAGCTAACTTAATAGTCGCACATAAGCCAGAGTTAGTGAACTGATTGCACACAATTTTTACAGCTGGCACGTTAGCAATTAATATTGATTGTGATTCTTGCCTTGGAAACGGACAATCTGACAGACTTGTCATCAGGATTGTTTTGTGGGTTTTGTATGTATCGACACAGAAACAATAAAATTATAATACTGTGGTTTGCACATCTGGGTTTGAATCTTGGCTCCCACCTTCCTGTAGTGTTTGCATTCTAAAACCATTCATGTTAGGTTAATTGGAGACTCAATTGTTAAGATGTGTGAATGAGAGTCGGACTGTTTTTTTTTTCCATATGTGCTGACTGGAAACTAGTCTTAGGTGTAGCTACTCCACCCCTCGACCCAAGTTAGCCGAGATAGGCTGCAGTTGACCCATGACCTTAATGAGGACGAGCAGTGTAAAACTGGTCGGTGAATGGGCTTCTCCATGCTAGTGAGTTCTCAAAAAAGAGATGTGTGTGAGCAACTGGAGAAAATGTCAAACAATGAACAATAAGCAGACAGCAATCTGGCGTGAGTTTTGTTTTCTCTCCTCTCCGCAGTGTGACAACATATGACTGCTGCTGCGTTATCATCTGACAAGCCCGCACGTTGGCCAAGCACATGGCCCAGGGAACGAATGCTATCAGACCCTGTAAAGCTGCACTAGAGAGAAGTGCATAGCAAAATTTCACACAAGAGCACCAAAAGATTCTGTGTGAAAGAGTAAACAACCACAAAAGGAGAGGTGAGAGCCTCAGATTCTCACATTGAAGGCTCGCAGCCTTCACCATGGTGAACCTCAAGCATTGAGGAGGTCCATAACTGTGAACAAGCGGCCCGTTATCCTGTCTGATCCTCCCTTTAAAGCCTGAAGCTTCACACTTGATCACCATGTGCTTTGCAGCATCAACATACTCACCCATATACAGGAAGTAAAACCAATATAAAAAAAAAATCCATAACTGGAAATCAGATCATTTCTCTTTTTTGGTACATCAATATCAAAGGTGCAAGGCCATCACCCTTGGCTTTAGTTAATCCAATGTAAAGAATCTAATAAGACTCTTCTATCATGTACAGGTCAGTGAAGGCTTACACTTACCAGTTAGAAGTAACGGAGTGAATCTTGTATCTTTCCCTCGCTCAATCTCACTGGCAGGACCGACAGTGTGTTCTTTGTTGCTTGTTCGAAGATGATCCGTCCTCACTGAAACAGGCAAGCAATGGGTGCCTTATATGATAGCCATGTGATGTCACAGCTCATTTTGCTAATACGCTGAGGTGAAACTTGTAAACTTACTTTTCCCTATGTTGAGAAACCTCACCACTGACATTTGCTGGGCTCACCTTTTCTCCACATTAGTCAATACTATGATTCTGGTATTTTTCTGAGGAAAACTCCATTCAACTCACTTATTTATTTATTTTTTAATTACACACTCAACAAAATGGGGGACTCAAGTTCTAAATACAATGGGTCTTGGTGGACTAATTTTGGTCACTTAAGATATTCATAGGCTTGCATTTGTGTTTGGTGAGAAAGCGACTATAGAAGTGTTGTCCAAACTATGGCCTGGACGTCATTTGTGGCACCCCATCCATATATTAAAAATGACATAACACGGCCCACAAAGCCTGTAACAAAATAATAATAATAATAATCAAACATACAAATAAACTATATATGACGGAAATAACACAATTTCTTTTCAAAACACTTTTGAATAAAAATAATACCATTTTAGAATACATGTTTTCCCCACTTTTTCTGTGTCAAAGTCCGATTTATAAACATTAATGGATGATTCTAAAGCAACTTTTTTTTTTAATGGCCAGCTTACAATGATTTGCTTTCTTTTTTTTTTTCCTTGAATGTGGAAATGGGATTTGATTGCTCTACAGTGCAGGGGGTGGATCTAGTCCACTGGGATACAGGGCCGTCGACCATCCCAAAATCTTGGAAATTCTTAACTATTTGCCATATCACCTTTAACTGAAAGCTAGCCTGTACATCATGTAGCAGTTTAACAAAATAACTAGAAAATATAAAGTATATACTGTATAAACACTCACTTGCTTGATTTCAATTTGTTTAATAACCTTGTGTCTTTCATTTTTCTGTTATGCGGACCCCAAGTGAAAATATTTGGTCAACTAGTTTGCATACAAGATGATGAAACAAATGTCTATCCAGTGTGTTGCATCTACATAACCTTCCAGTTCCAAAAGTAAATAGTAAGAGAACTACTACTAAGTAGGCCTAATTATAGTAATCCTGATGGATTTACAGTAGGTGTGCATCGGAAGTTATTTGCTACATAGCCTACCTGTAACTTTTTACATTTGTTTCTCTTAGTAACTATGGTAACATGCAAACAGGACATACAGCTTACTTGAATAATAAAACAAAAGTGGTGGTTTGGAGACCAGGAATTACAAAATGAGGGGCCGACCCACATAGTGACTGTAGACCGAAAGCTACTGTTTTGGAGGACAGGCAACTTGTTTGCATGTTTGTAAAATGTGTTTCAGCTCCTCTCTGTCTCGCTTTCAGCAGCAGCTTTATACATATAGATTCAATTAATCACTGCAATTAGTTTATAGAAATCAACCTAGGGACAGATCGATACGAATTACGAACAATTATTATTTAATCGTATTCAATCTTGGGATAGGGTTAGGTCAAACAAATGTAATTCAATTCGGGTAGCATTTCGTTTGAAACAGTTTAAATTCTAAAGCCTTTGTTTTAGCGAGAGGCGCTTCCTGAAACAATCGACTATGCGTAACAATACGGAACAATGAAATATATTTATGCTAGACGCCACCACGTAAGAGCGCCTCCATCACATGCTATTGTACACAGTCTCACAGACCTATTATTCAGTAGAAAGGCACGCACGGTCGTTGAGGTCAGCAGAGCGTGTAACTTAAGTCATTCATTGATGTCATGCAAACAGGGAAACTAAACGTTATATAACCTGGCTGTTAGGAATAACGTTCTCCAGCCAAAACACACAGATGACAGTACGATGACGTAATGATGTAACACACACGAACTCCATCAAAGTCAAGTCACTGGCTAGATATTAAGGTTTATGGCAGTTTTCCCGTTTAGCAAAAGCTTAAAGCCAGCTGCAGCACGCGTGTGCTGGAGCTTGTAAAATAAATAATCCTCCTTTCTTGGTTGCTCTCTTCCCAGCTCGAGGCTTAAGTTTGGGCGTATTTTGAATAATCAACGTGGCTGTTAAAAGGACAATTCCGAGTGTACGTCACAAGTCAAAATAGCGGTCTTTCTCGATGAAAGGAGGCTCTCCGCTCATTGAAAAGCTTTGTACTTTGGGAAGTTGCAGTTTGATTTTTGAGGATTGTTTAGCTTTTAAAATGTGATGAAATGTCATTTGACTACAACCTGCCTATACTCAAGTTTTCACTGTAAAAAAGCGGTGCATTGCAGAAATATCAGAAATGCCCGGATGTTCGCAATTGTCCATACTATTCATAATACACAACTAACGCACACAATGAAAAAAAACATGTTTATTTTCATATTCGACACATACAGTACATTATTTAACATAAAAAGTGCAATATGCATTCAAACTACAGCAACGTACAGTACAAAAGTTACTGCATACTGAATAAAAAAAAAAACATGGTTACCAAAAATGATGTAACCTATCGTGATCGTAGTTTTAAAAAGTGGATATGAGCATAAAAGCCTAACAGCAATAAGCCCAACAACTCCCTCAAGTTTTTTTTCCGTTTCTCCCGAATGTGCAAAATGATGTGACAGCATTTAAATACATGATTGACATGATTATATTGTACAGCTTTAATTTGATGAGACAGCCAGAGCTTTGGTTTTTTCACATTTAAAAATAATGACTTTAATGTTGGCAATCCTCAAGGATGACTTCTTTTCATTTTCATAGCTTGTCAAAAATGTTCATAGAACTATGGCCAAAGAAAAAACAAACCATTTCTGATATGAAATCCTTGATTTGCATTTAGACAGATTTTAAGCCACAAAGCATGACTGCTCACTGCTTTCCCATATATCAGTGAAGGGAATGAAAGGGTTAACACTACTTTTAGGTTATTTTGGAAGATAGCTTGTTGTGTACCAGTATACATATATATTTTTTAAAAGCAGTGCAAAGGAACAACACACTCAGAAATTATTCTGATGTTTGTTGAATACAGTGAAAAGCCAAGCTCTCTCCCCACTTTTCATTTCAATCACTCATTCATGCTCACGCTTAGTCACGCATCAATTTCATCACTCTATCTCAAGTTGAGCAAGAAACGGCTCTCCACGAATTCAACATGAAGGCCTATGGCATCTAAAAAATAAACAGTGTGGTAAACAACTCTACAATTAACACTTTCACAACAACACTTTCTGACAGGGGAAAAAACAGCTTTGTCAATGAACAATACTACTTTGTACCAGATTGATTAAAAATGCAGCTGGATACCGTTTTTCAGTACATACTAGGTACTGGGGCTGTGAATTGAAGGTTGTTATCCTCTTATCCTTCTGCCTAAAACCGTGTGCCTCTCTGGTCTCAAACATAAGGCACTTGTTTATCCCAACCAAGTCTGAGGTCAACTGATGGCTTCTCGTGTCGGATACAGCAATATGACTTTCACTGTCAAAGCAGTTTGACAAACAATGTGGCAAATAAGTGAATGCTTTGTATATATTCTTTTTTTGTTTTTTGTTTCCACAATCTGTACAACCCTCTACAGTGCTACGTGGTGAGAAATGAGGGGGAGCTGGAGTACCCCCATCCGTGTCAGCTTACTCGAGCTTTCTCTGGGGTGTGCAAGTCCTTGCATGGTCGGGATTGAGCGGGGGTGGCAGGCGACTCCCACTCCATGCTGTGATCTGGCTCCGGGGACAGCGAGAGAAGCAGTAGTGTTCCTGCATCTGAAGAGCAGGCGGAGCACAGGTCCTCTGAGGACAGGTTGAGGCTGTCCAACTTGGCCAGCGAGTTGGACCGTTTGAGCCTGGACGACACGGTGAGGCCCGCCAGGCGCATCCGTGTCTCGATCTCCTGCGCCCGCTGACGTACCAGGCCGGGCTTTCCTCTCACGCTGCGCAGACTGTCACTGCTGGAGCTACGCGTCAGTGCGGTGCCGTGAGGCGAGGAGGTGGGGGTGAGCACCCCCGACCCCACCACCCCCAGCAAGGCTTCATTGGTGAGGGGAACGACCAGGGGCTCTAACCTTACTTGGCACGGTGTAGATGTTGTCATGGCGAACTCTTCCTCCTCCTCCTTGTGCTGAAAGTTCTTCTTGGACATATGACATGCGTGCAAAGGTTTCATCGAATGCAGGCTCTCTTGGGCCAAACCTGAAAGTCTCTCCAGTCTCTCTGCATGGCGCCGCACCACACCTGACCTCTGCAGCTCCACGAAGGCCTCCTGCTGCTGGGTCAGGTGGCAGGCCACGGCAGGTGTATCATTGTGCAACTCCATCGCCATCAGCTCAGGGAGAACCTCTGAAGAGCTGACAGATGGCCGATTCTCACACTCGATGCTTTCATGCAACATATCACCACAGTCCTGCACCCCGACAACATGAACGGAGTCCAGTGGCTGCTGCGGTACATCGGGGAGAGTTGCAGGAGCAAAGGAAACACTGTTTGCACAGTCGGACAGAGACGCGGTTGAACACTGGTGGTCTTTAGACGATGGTAGGAATGGAGCACTTGGGATGTCAGGAGGATTGAGCTTAAGGCAAGGATCTGAAACAGAGGTTGGAGAAATGTCCTTCCGCTTGGAATTCAAATCCCTCCGTGAAAATAAAGACACATCAGATGCAAGAGTGGCAGCTTTTCCCTAAAGAGGAAAAAAAAGTGGAAAAATGCATGTATAAAAAATTGCAAATTACAGTAACGCCTTGTAGCACCCTATAATGTAATAATTTTCAAAATATGAAATAAAATTTGCACTTCACTCCATCAAAAATGTAACAAAACCCAATAATGTAATAATTTCTCCAAAAATGGAATAAAAAAATCCTGACAATATGTTCATTTTCAGTGGCAAGTTCACAGCAAATATTTGAGTGTTAAAATGTTGGTGTTAATTGTTTAAAGTTTATTTTTAACAGTCAGATTTTAATGTAGGTCAGTGTTGGAGTTAGACAAAGTTGATTTAATTAGTATTAAACCAACTCTGCAAAGTTAAAGAAAACTCTGCCCACTTAACTAATTTTCTCCCAAAAACGTTTTTTTTTTTTTTGAAATGGTCCCAAAAACGCATTTATAAGTTTTTTATATATATTTTTTTATGCTAGAGCAAACAGAAGGCTTTGATGCAGCCTCTGATCTGAGGAGGACACTTAAAGCAACAGTAGTTATTATAAAAAATGACCAGCAGGTGACAGCAGCGTATAAGAGATCAACCAGGGCCATGTTGCAAAAAGGCTATTTTCCCTAGTGTTTTAAACAAATTTGTGAATAATACTAATGAAACTTAGCTATATTCTAATACTAATTGCTGCAAAACAGAAACAGATAGAAACATACTTTTTCTTCCTGATGAAAGAAGAGACTAATCTTTCTTTTGGTAGGTTCCATGTTTTTATAGCAAAAGAACACAATATTCTGTGGGCCTTACAAAATTTGTCAAAATCCAGTAAAATAGCCAGTGAAAATGGCTGGGAGTGAATGATTGATGATAGTTAAAACTAAACTGCCGCAAAGACTTCTGGGAATATACCTTTAATGTAAAAAGGTATTACATTATCGGTAAAAATATGATTACAGGACATTTTTGGTTAAATGATTATATTATTGGGTTTTAAAACATTTTTGATTGAGTTAAGTGCATTTTCAGGAAACTAATACATTATTGGAAGCCTATAATACAAACTCACATTGAAGTTCTGGTGAGAGGTAAATCGGTTGTTGTTGTTGTTGGAATTTTCATTCAGGGTTGCCAGGTCCATGCCATTGCTGTCGGCATCTCCTTCGACCTCGACATCTTGAGTTTCCTCCGCCCCTCTACCTCCATCCCCACCCCCTCCGTCATCTGGCTGCATCAGGACCTCCATGTCTGCCTCCTCCTTTTGCACATCTTCTTCATCCTCTTCCTCCACTGTGCTAAACTCCAGTCGCAGACGCAACTCCTCCAATGGCTCTGGCCCACGGTTGCAGGTCTGTGCTGCGGTGCCCTCGGCTGTAGACCCAAAAGGGGGAAGGCCCAGACCCTCGCGCCCATCAAACGCCTCGTCATCCAGCAGAGCGTCTCGCTCAACATCCTCAATTTCAATGAAGACTTTCTCCATGCCGAGAAGAGGGGGACCACGCACGGGTGTTGAGGGCTCACTGTCTAGCGCAGAGTCAGACAGCCTTCGGAAATAATAGTTGTTGTAGGCGGGATCGATCTCCAGGGCTACTTTTCGGCAAGGGGAGGGGCATGCTGCGCCTTTATCCGGCATTACATCTTCGCAGCAGGGAGACATGGTCGGCTCTGGGGTGAGGTGGTCTCCCTCTTCCTCACCACAGCACTGGGCCGAGACCTGCTGGCCCTCGGTCATCTCACAGTCTGCGTCTGGATGCCACAGCTTGTTGTGACGCTGTTTGCTGAATGTAGACGCAAAGGACACGTCAGTCTGACGTTAAGAAATTAATGTGCACATTTTAAGCGATACCTTGCATCAAGGATGCCCTCATACTCTGCCAGCTGCCTCATGAAACTTGGGTTAGGTCGTGTGATGCTCCTCTTTTCCTTGACAAAGTTGTACGCCTTCTCTAGCGACCAGCCGTACTCTTTCATGGCGTACGCAATGACGGTGGAGGCAGATCGGCTGACACCCATCTTACAGTGAACCAGACACTTGGAGTAGTTCTTCCTGGTGAGAGAAGGTTAAAGTCATTAGCTAACTTTTATTATTATTATTTTTTTTTTTTATTATTATTATTTTTTAAATACATTAAAAACTACTCATTGAAAAGTTTGGGATATTTGGCTTTTGAGTAACATTTCAGGACCAACCGAAATTGCAATATAACCTTTATTGGTGAATTTAATTTGCATATGTCCAACTGTTCAGTGTTTCAATTAGATTTATTGGTTCTATTAGAATTTGGTATTTAAATAGTCCCCCTAATCATGCTGTTCATAAGCGGTCAACACGACACCCAACTATTTATCAGTATTATTTAGCAAGTGTAAGGCTTCAAACAGGACATTTTTAGAGTGATGAGGCCACTGGGGGTTACACGGTAGTGTCACCAGCAGGTTGCAGCGGAAATAACAAAAAGGCATAGAAGTGTATGTTCTTGGAAATTTGTTGGTCGGTTCATAGATTAAGCATCTGCGATTTTAACATTCTTCTCCTTATCAATTCTGAAATTTCAAACAAAAGCCGACTATCCTTAACTTTTTGTGAATAGTGTACACCGACAGGACTCAGGCAATGACCAATAACGGGTCAGCTTGCGAATGTTTCATGACCAAACTCAGAAAACAGGTGAGCCATGATTGGTCCTTACCTGAGGTCTGAACAACTCTGATGTCATTTACAGTCGACAGCAAGTGACAAAAGGGGGCAGCCATTTTGCCGTCAACTGAAAACGACGACACAATTGCTCAGGGAAACGTAATGACCAATTACGGCTCACCTGTTTTCTGAGTGTTTTTTTTTGTAACATTCGCAAACTGAGCAGTGACTGGTTGCTACCTGCAACTGTGATGCCATTTTCAGTCAACAGCAAGTGGCAAAATGGATGCACCCTGCTCCGGTTGGCACAGTGGTTACCGTCACTTGCATTCGGTGCAGGTTGGCGTGAGTTTGTTTCCCCGCCTGGGAGTACATACTGTATATGTGTGTGAGTGCACCAAAAAAAAGGATGCCCCCTGAGTTGGATTTTGTTGCCTAATCTATATTCCACAAACACAATAATAATCAGAATGTCATGTTTATAGACCAGCAGGAGCACATACAACATACTGTATTATTGTAAAAACATTTTTTGGGTTGACTTCCCCTTTAAACTGCTTGTTGATGTTAATACCTAATCAGCCAATCCCACAGAAGCAACCCAATGCATGTAGATAATTGATGTCTGAAGTGCTGATTACATAGCTGGATGACTCACTTTGCTTTAACAATGAAGTTGTACGTATCGTTCCAGTGAGCCAGCAGATCAGTGGCCTCTTCGTCATACACACGTATGTTGTGATAACTGAATGTGCCTGGAAAAAAGTTGTCTATCTCCCTGGTAACATTGAGGATATAGCCCACCCTGAGGAAGGGAGATAAAAGTCAGTCTTTCTTGCTCACATCACAATGTCAATATGTTTTGCATGTGTGTGTTGTTATCAAAGCTACTCTATAAAATTAAATAAATCACCCCGTTTCTTGCAGTTCTTCCAAATTTGATGCATTCCATTCAGAGCCCTCCAAAGAAATAATAAATATATCGGTGAGGTGAAGTATATTATTATTATTCTTTCAGACGGTTTGGTGATCCAGTATAAGCTGTCCTACCAGGTAGACATGGTCAAAGATGAGTGTAGCTTTGTCCATCTGGCCCAAAATCAACAGCATCTCATTGTCGATGAACTCTTTGAATTCCTTCAGGTTGCAGCTCATGTGCTGCTCCAACACAGTACGGATCTAACAAGATAGTCATATCATTAACACAACTCATAAACAAGACACAATCACAGGATGAGCTTTAATTTTTAATCAAACATTTGTGTAGATTTGTTTATAGCTGGTCTGATTGAGAAAAATGTTTTATTTTACTGCATTAAGTGAGCTGAAGAAAGTTGTTAAGAACATTTTTTTTTTATACAAAAAACTTTATCATAGTTTTAAATTTGCCCAACAGGGAGAAGGTTAATACACTGCTACAGCAACAAATAGGAAAGTGAAAACACAAATAGTGTCAAAAGAATAAAAATGGCCATGAACCTAGTCAAGTATGTAAGTAAACAAGCACACAATGGAATCCGGTCCCCCGTGTGAGTCAGGTTTACCTGTTTACATGTGACGTTCTCAAGATCCTGGCATGTCATGATGCTTCGGAGTTTGGCTCTGATAAGGCACTCTGTCCTCTCTCTCTCTGAAGGCCTGAGAGGAGATTTTTATTTATGTGTTAAGAGATGACACGGTTGCAAAAATGACACTTTCAACACCAGTGCTGCAGAATCATTTTACATAACGTTCAGATTTGTATGTAATTTATGATGACTGACTTGTCGACAAACATAGTAGGCGAGTCTGGACGTGTTGACTCCAAGTCCTTCATGGTGTTCCATTCATTGATGCAACTCTGTTCTGAAGCAATGCAGCTTTCGTAGTAACCCATCCAAGTGAGAGTCATACCCCCAGGGAAATAGTTGTATCTACGGGACAACTCGCAAGCCTTGTGGAGCACCTGGAGAGCTGACCTGGTTTGAAATACAGATTATGGAAGACGGTTAGACTGTTTTCATCCATACCAGCTAAACAATCAACTGAATGTGCTCTCTCATTTCCAGCAGGTGGCAGGCATACTGCTTGCTGCAGACGGTCAGCCAAAAAGCATTTCTGGTGCAGATTGGCACATGCAATCAGGAGATTTGTTGTGCTGTGTCATGAAAGGAAACCGCTGCAGATCGCCACTATGGCTGCAGAGGATTACTCACCACATCGCCTGCACTGACACGGGTTTGAAGACATGAGTCCGCCCTGCCGTATTCACAGTAAAGCCCCTGAGGTGAAAATAAAACAGATGGTCACTCTACGAGCTGGAGTGTGATAACACTGCTGTTTGCAGCGTTGATATGAAGGGAAATATTACTGTGGCACTCACCCATCTCCATCCAGATGGATTTTACTGTCACTCCACAGAGGTAGCACCATGCCAATCGAACAGCTTTTGCTGGCAGGGATATGAAAGCATTATTGAATACCATCAAATTAGCAAATACGTGACACTACTAGAAATGCAAAAGATGTGAGTGAGCACAAAACGGTAAGCACAACTCCAAGTATAAATCCTACTGCCACACACGTGGGTGTTATTCATAGTAGCACATTCTACAGCTGTCTCCTCACCAGTCTTTGTTAGTAAAGTCGATTCCCAGAAGGATGTTTTCCTCTGTGTCCTGCCGTCCGCTGGTGTACACAACTACCATGTATCGCACACGATCTAACCATGCACTCTCCAGCCGCACGGCCTACTCAGGGACACACAATTGACATTCATTTCAAAGTTATGTTACAGTTTTATTCATGCTCATGGTGGAAAAGCTTTACAGTATATTACTACGACTATTTGTAGTTCTGCCACACCAAATTACATGCAATCTCTGTACTGAAAATTGTCAGTTTTATCATTTGTATGTAGGTAATGGGCAGTCTAACCAGTATGTGTTTGTTTCATACTTCCAAGCTTCCTACTAACTAACGCACAGCACGGAAACATTTGGTCATGCTCTCAAAAAACCCATGCTGTTCAAACCTGCTTTCAAAACTGATAATTACAAAGAACAAGTAGAGTATCTTTAGCACACATTAAATGGCATTGTAGAGGGTTGACTGTGCCAGGTAAGCCACTGGCATGTACTGGATGTGTGTGTATGCTTTAGTTTATTAGAGTTTCTACACTTGCAGTATATTTGGAGCATTCGCAAGTTTTCAAAGTGCTTCACTTTTATCACATTTTGTTATGTTACATCCTTCCCAAATTGATGACGTGAAGCCTTGTCTTGAATTCGAAGAACAACTCTAGAGATATTTGAAAATGGTTATGCATCAATGCTCAGTATCCAACTGGATAGAGTGTAAGAGGTGATGCAAAGAAGTGCCAAGCTTGTGGTATTATAATCAAAAATATCTGAGGCTGTAATTGCTGCAAAACATGCATTCACAAAGCATTGATCAAAAGCTGTCAAAACATATGCATGTGTGATTTCTTAGTCTTTTAACGTTAAAAAAAAAAGTTGCCATTACCGGTAGTTATTACTGGGTGCTGCGTGTAAAATTTTGTGGGATAATCATACAAATATTCAATTTTGGAAAAGGCCACAACATAACAACAATAATGTTCTGGATGCACTGTATGTTGTTTCTTACCAGTTTGATGCGGTCCTCTGAGCGAAGAATGTTTATCATCACCTGTAGGTGTTGAGGTAAGTCCCCTGTTAAAGATGAAAATGACAACGATAGTGTTAGACACTGATACAATTTCCTACACTTCCAAATTATTATTGCCCGCAGATGTTTCAATTCCTGGTTTCCCGTTTTAACATGAACAAACCCACAGTAAGTCATTCCCAATTGTTCCATCCCTCCTCATGATACATCAGTTGAACGGGATTGTGAAACAGATTGTGCAGGACCAAATGCTGATGAGAGGCCAACATTGTTCAAATATGTTATCAAGCAAACTGTCAGCTAGACAGGTGTTAATTACAACCTTTGGCATAAAACGGAAGATGCACGACTGTTTGGTCACGTACACTGCAACATAACGTCATCTCTAGCCTCGGGTCTTGACAAAAAACCTGATGAAACTATCAATCATGCCTCAAGGTGCCGAATGATAGCAGGATCAACCAAATATTGTATTGTAAACTGTATAGAAAATGGATGGATAACTAAATAGAGTGTGTAAAAGATTGCTCTTCATTTCTCACGGTGGATAGGTTACATTCTATACTGAAAAACATTCATTTATACTGAAAGTGAAAACATGAGCACAGTGATGAAATATGCCAGAACACAACACAATATAACAGTATGTTTATTTTAAGTCTGTTTTGGATAAACTCAAGTGGATCAGACAGTCATGCGTGAGTGAATTCATGGCCTGAGTTTACATAGCTCTGGGGCAGCCAATTTGGCATGGCGCCTGTTCAATAAGTGCCAAAAAGTCAGAATCCAAAATATAAGATGAAAAATTCAAGAATTATGTGTTATGTTTCCACTATGTTTATAGGAAAGGTTCAGACAAGCTGAATGGGTGCAAGGTGGCACGCAGGGTGGACAAACCTGCAACCATGAACACCTGATAATGCAATTGATCATGATAATTACACAACATAACGTAAATATGTAATAACCTCGTCTCTTCAGCCACAAAACAGCAACTACAGTGTTAGGGAGTTAATATTCCACCACTTCCTCTTGATTAGACAAAACTGAACAGCTTAATAGGTCTAACAGAAACAGAATAAAATTGCAGAACTACCGATGGATGTTTGTTGAGGTTCTCACCTGCATGTTTGTGGTGAGGATGCACTTTTTGGCCCTGCTGAGAGCTCCCTTGCTGTAGGAAGAGCGCAGCACCCTTCACCATAAAGAAGCTCTCACTCAGGCTGGAAAACACAAAGGAGGCAGTTGACATCATTGCTATTTGAAACAGGAATTTAAAACGGAATTCTTTTTCTTTTTTTATACAGTACACATTCATGCCGGCTTACTGGGCTTGTCTAAGAAATTATTTAAGTATAACCAACGATGATTTTTTTTTTTCTGTTAACATCAACAATAACAATTTGACAAATTAATCAATATTTTTTTGACAATACATTTGAAAATTCATGGATAACAAGATCTGTTTTTGTATTTTGGCAAATTTCTAATTTGGGGCTTGAGCTTAAAAGGTTTTTAAAATTTGATACACATGTAAATACAGTTTTAAGTTTCAAAACTGTGTCATGTCTAAAGTAGAATTTATTTTGACTAGCTAAGTTATTAAAATATTGTCTACAAATTCAAGCATTGTTTTTAAATCAGAAAATTCAAGCAGATTCAAAAGATGAAAAAGCATTGTTTTTTTTATTTTAAGAAATGGTCAATCGGGAGTAGTGCATGACTCGCTTAAAAGAAGGGTTCCGTCCAGTTAATGGTATGTAAAACATTTTGAGTGTAATTTATAGATTGGTGGTGAAATAACACCCCAGCCGAGTGAAGAAGCCTGAAAACTACAGCAGTCCTGTTTATTTGTTCTGAGTGGCATTACAGCTCCAAGTTTCATTATAGCCAACTAACTTAACTTGTTCACGCCTGCCTATAAAATCCAGCAAATTTTCAGGTTTGGCTTAAGAGATGTCGAAAAGATGACATCAGTGAATACAAAATGGTGAAGTGATTCCTCCAGGCTGACTTCAGTAGTTCCATTTCCTTGAAAATCAATGTGAGCACATTCATCCTTGGACTTGGCAGAAAGTTGGCGCCTGCCTTCTTTGCACGCAAGCTATGACTTCATTAGGAAAGTTCAAAACTGTTCAACGACAGGTACACACTATAATTCAGGTAAAAGAGAAAGAAAATAATTTTTTTTCCCTAAACACTGTTGAAAAGGTTAATAAACAAACTCAATGTAAAAACAGATTTTAATGAAAAGCCACTGATAGGCTTGAGTGAACTATATGATCAGGTTCTAACAAATCCATGCTAAAGTCCCGGGGATGGTTTAGATGGTTTACTGAGAAAAGTACAGTATATAGAAAATAAATGAATAAATACCTGGTGATCTGACGTAATTTGACGTGACAGTTAACAGAATATAATCGTACTAGCCCTCGTCCCAGTGAGCACTGCCGTTGAACAGGTATAAGTAAAAATCATGCTTGCCCCGAATCAATTACTGGAAATAATATTTAGTGTCCTGATACACATTAACCCCCTTGAGAAGTTATACTGTACCATTGCTATGAAAAAGGGCAATATGTAATTACTGTACCTCCAGTATCTTCTACGAAATATCTAACAAAGATTCAGGCTATTACTATACGAACTAAAAATTCAAAAATAAAATATCAGAACTCACTGATTAGTGTTTATAATTGTTCTATTATGCCTAATGTCAGCCCAAAAAAAAGATGAAAATGCAGTATTAATAAGAACATTTTACACAAATACATTTCTGAATACAGTAGAGAGTAGTGTCTAAACATTCAGAAGAGCGGGCCGGCACCAAATAGAGCATTTTACACAAACAATGGATTTCCTTTTGTGAGCCTCACAATACATTCACTCCCTCCGCCCTCAGCACCATGAAAAAAAAAAAGTTCCACAGAAACAAAGCGTTGTGGGTGGACACTTTTCAAATAAGAGCTTTTGTCCCACTGTGATGGATTTAGTTTTAGTTTGTTGGATGTGTGAAATTTCCAAGTGTCGCGGGGGGGTGGTCGGGTTATAATGGATAAATATGAGGCTGAAGCCGCAACAGCCGGAGCAGAAAAGGAAGACAAGCAGATGCTTGCTGCTCAGTATGTCAAATTCCGGCTGTTCATTTCAACAGCGAACTCAACACAAAGGTCACAGGACTTAGATCAGGATAGCTAAGGCTCACAATCACTCATTAAAATAACATCGTAGTGTATGAAAGAAAACATTGGATTCCCCCACCCCCTCCTCCCCAGTCATCCCTTCCTGTGTGACTTTTCTTGATTGTTCAATTTGCTGTAATCTCACCTAATAGTTTATACAAATGCACCATTACTTCCCTCCCATATTTATTCAGTCTTAAAACTTGTCTTTCTAGTGCCTGATTATTATATTGTATTTCATACTGTTGCCTATTCCATGTTTGTACCTCAATATGTACTTATCCTGTTCGCGCATGTGAAGTCATGGGTAGCTGTGCTAAAAAAAAAAAGAAAAAAAGTTTTAAGGCGCCCAAAGGCTGAAAAGAAAACATTTTTCGTTGTTTTCTGAAATAGCTCAGTTACACAGTGACAGGGAAGCCTCATATTAGTTCAATGATTAATTATTCATTTTGCAGGACTCTAGACAGACATAACATTGTGATAACAATGTTGATTAATAAATTCAATGTGAAGGCCTGGAATTAAATTGAAGTCAACATAATTACAGTGAGTATTTTTGCTGCCGTTAGAAATAATGCACTGATGTTAGTTCCCAGTCTAAAGAGCCTGAAGTTCACTCACATGCGCCGCACCTCACAATGAGTCAACATAGCATTCTCCACAAAATCAGGTAGCTTCATGACAGCCTCCTGAATGGATTCTACAAACAGATGCATCCTGTTGAAGCCACAAGCCACTTCCTCTTCGCCAGCCTTCAGGAAAAAAGAGCCATAAAGCAGCGCCAGTTCTGAGTCTTGACCCAATCGCTCTACTGAGTGACAGACTGACAAACAGCCTGGACCCATCCCCTCTGCTCGGCGCTGTTTAAGATTCCACTCCTTCTGGTGCTCCCTCCCCTCCATGGCGCGAGCGTCTGTGTGTGCCTCTCAGACTGGATGGACACGCACGCTGCTGTCTCCACCCGCCACCTGAGACTAACACAACCATGCTTGTCTAATCCGTCTACTTTTTCTGTGAGCTGAAAATACTGTATATAGTTTTGCCCTCCATTATAGTGGCACAGTAAATTTGATCTTGTTTTGCCAGCGCAAAAATGTCCACCTACAAGGATCTTCTTGTCTTACCGTCTATCATGTATTACCTTTAAACCAAGGCACACAATTTTAGTTTAAAAAAAAAAGTCACAAAAGGTATATAAAGTAAAATAATGATCATTTGACTAACACACTTACTTGGCCAATGCATGATCATTGACTACCATGATTTATAGTCGTTTATGGCAACAGGTGGATTACACATGTGAATTATATACCTTCTGCCATCTAGTGCAAGAGCACTTATTTGTTCTGCCAGTCACTATACGCCACTGGAATAGATAGATGAACTAGTAAGCATTACTTTCTTCTAAATTGCATGGGCTGAGTGCAGATGGAAAGAGCAGTGAGAACTGGCAAACTGTGGGTGACAATCACTCAAAGCTCTCAAATATCATTAAATGTTGGTTAGGGAGGGATTATCTTGTCTCTCCCCTTCAATATTTACCAATGGCTGCTACAAATTTACATGCATTGAAAACAAAACGTAATTCAAATTGAGCATTTTTTTTCACAATTCAGAACAGTTCCCAGATGTATTAAAAACATGTCAGTGACAGACTTTCATCAAAAATACACCAAGAATTATAAAACACTTTACCCACTATATTTTTTTGTCTTGCTGAAATAATTTCCAGCCCTGATCCCCCTAAACACTGCTGGGCCAGTGGCGAGTCCGACTTTTGTTATGACAACCTTTGGGCAGACCTCACACAAAAGTAACTGGCCAATTCAATTTATTTCAGTTGGGAGTATCTAATTTAATAAGAGCAAAATAAGTTACGAGCTTTGTCACAATAAATTAAACTCGTAAGTCAAGGCAAGTCTATTTAATATGTCATCATCCAATAAAGCATACATTCACTTGCACGTCTCAGTGCAACAGTATGTCAGATATTTGTACAATCTTGAAGCTAGACATGACTTGCCTCATGCATAGTTAGATCACTGGGTGCACACTGCACAGCTTTGGGTCAATGCGGAGTTGTTGCAAAACATCTTGAGACTCCGCGTGAGCCCTGAATCTCAGTTATTTAACACACGATACGAGCTTTACAGAAAAAATAAAATACAAATTACATAGTAAGTTACAAGCTATATTCTGTAGTTATTGCAAATCAGCATTCAGTTCAAATCTTTCTAATCACAACCTCTGTGCAACAGTAAGTTCATTTACTATCCTATGCTCCTATGTATGATTCAAATGTTGTTTTTTAAGATTTTGCTATTTTGAAGCCAGAGACAGACACTTTGTTCCAATTTGTAAGGACAAATCTTGTATACAAACAAGAAAATTATATGCAATTGCAGCATTAGGTTGCGATGCATCAGATACGGACACCAAACTGATGTGAGAATTCAACCATCATTTGACCTGACTTGACTACGATTACAGAAGAATACGGACTTCAACCAGTCAAAGCAGCCCTACTGGCACAAGCCAGTGCATGGGAAGACATGAGCAGGATGCCAAAAATTCATCCAAATATTTAATGCTGAAAACACAACATTCCCACAATTTCCCGTTTCCTGTCAGGGGTGCACATAGGCGGTACGCAGGTGTGCATGTGTAGTGAAAATGGTCATGTCATGTGCGTGGCAGATTTGATTGCCTCAGTGCGCATTTGGGTTCCAAGTATGTTACAGCCACATACGTCTGTGATAGAAGCTCAGTGACTGTGAGCAGGGCAACCTAAAGTCAAAAAGTCCAAGTCAAGCCAGCAGCCACGTCGTCTGTTTCATAGGGTTAACTTAAGAATGGACTTGACTGGCTCTCACACAAACGGCTGCAGGACTCTAAGGTGACAAAATGCGCTTTCACCGCTGATTTGTTAAAATATGACATTATATGAAAGTGGTCTGTGGTGCAAAATAGATTGGGCACCGGATCGCTGCCCTACAGAACTGTGCTGAATAAGCTAGTGGTCTCACACGGTCTCTATGAGTCAGAGGTGGGCAGGTAATATTTCAAAGCTGCTATGTGGAAAAACTGAAAAGGTTGCCCGAGGTCCACACCAACACGTTATCTAAATTGTGTTAAATAGGAATTTAATGTCATCTTTTTTAAATAAAGCAGTAAAATGTACTGTCACTTGTGCAGCCCTGGCATAGCATGCCGTGTCGTAATTAGAAGATTTAAATTCAAATAAAAACTGGTGAAAAAATTACAGTCACAGAAAAATGATATATCTCCACATACTAACATTAAATCACTATTCAATCAACATACACACAAAAAAAAAACATGTTTACAGTGTCCATATTTTTCGCCTATATTTTTAAAGTGTGCTGATATTAGGAACACAAACTGCCTGTTTAGTTTACACTTTACACAGCAAACTACTCTCTTTCAATACTGTCTTCCTTTGACCCACATCGACTCCCTCTCCTCCCCTAAAGGTACAAGTTCCTGGTGCAAGTCTCTTCCTTGTGGGTCACCACACTGTAAGCCTTTTTTAAGTTCACCTATGACGGCCGGGGACTGGGAAGAAAAAAAAACAAACACCAAACAACATCTGGTACTCATCTTAAAATCTGAACCCTGGTTATAGCATACGTTTACATTTCTAACTTTTTTTTTGTTGTATCAAATCTTCATGAGAAAAGCATCATGAATAATTTCTTCAAACTGACACTAATTTCTTCTTCACTGATCCAAACTCCTGTGCTGCCATTGCAGAGTTCACTGAATGACTTGTGTTGAAGAAGGGAAACATCCAGAACCTGCAGGACTCCGGCCCTCGAGGGCCGAGTGCGCCCACCCCTGCTCTATGTGAAAGTGGCTTGAGAATCATCTTACCTTTGATTCATCCGCCGCTCATCTTCACTCCCAAAATCCTGAAATACAGCAAAAAGAATGTCTTGATTACATTGTGATATTGTGATTGATAAATCTGATCATTATTTTATCAGATTTTTAGAAACATGTTTTAATTTCTACTCCTTTATTCAAAAAACAACATTATTTCAACAGTGCAGAAAATGCACTAACAAATTAATAATAATTCAGTTCCTGGTTTGGTCTGCAACATGTCAGACAATGGGCAACAAGCGATCATTGTTTTCCAAGTAAAAACTGATGTTTGCAAATGTCTTATTTTGATGGGAAAACACACAAATATAATCCTGCTTTCATGGAAGATGGAACAATTCAGAGAACATTTACTGTTGAGAGGCTGACATTCCAAGGATGTACACATTTAAATGAAACAAGGTCTCTAAATGATTCATCAATAATCCAAATATATATCGATTCCTATGTTAATTGATTATTTAGATACATTTTTGCGCCTCTAGTATTATTTAATAATTTTGCATAACTGTACATATTGGAGTGGCAGGTGTTGTCGGTATATGCAGATGGGAAGGGTATGTTCATTTATGATCAATTCTTATGCAAGTCTAACATTTCATTTCCCATCTTACACTCTTGGACTGTAAATAGAGTGAATCAAGCTAAAAACATGAGCTACTTAACATTAGAATCCGTTACATTTCAGTTTATGCTCTCTTTTCCTGCAGTAGTACTCCACCACTGCACCCACTCCTCGTCGAGCCGATGACATCATAGCTGCAGCAGCTTTTACTGTTCCATGTCACCGGACATCTGCGTGCTGCGCCAACTACTACAGATGACTTTTTAAATTAGCAAAAATAAATAATATAAAAGTTGGGACGGTTGTACAAATGTTAAAAACAACTCTATAATAACACAGTCCTCCTGTACGTGTTATACCTGTGGTATTTGTACAAGATTATTTCAACACCACTTGGTGTTGATTTAAGATAACTGTGGCCAAAACATGAATGTAACTTTTAATCAAAAAGCTGATATTGTTACAAGCGATCTAGTATACACTAGGAATCACAAATGAGTAAGATACAAGAGAAAAAAATGATAACTGAAAGGTATTACTTTACAATATTTGCGTCAGTTTGGCTGTAGATCACACGATTGGAGTTTAGATGTGAGAGATTTTTGTAAATGTTACTTTTAAATAGTGAAAAATATAAAATACATCTCAATTAATGGTTGGACATTTTAGTATGGGTGGTTGTTAAACTTGTTAATAGCGCCCCCATCCGACAGTAAAGACGGTGGTAACAACTGTGTTCAAAATTGAAATGGGAAGTTGCTGTCATCTGAACCAACCATAAATGTCAACCGGACAAGCACCCCCCAAAATGATACAATATAGCCACTATAAGGGGTTCAAGTATTTTACTCGACAAATGTACTGCCCAAAAGAGCCATTTAACGATCCATTTCTAGAAATCCAAAAATGAATGTGACAAACAAGCCATCAAATATAACACGAATGCCTCACTAGCTCTAACATTAAATGTCAAACAATGAATGAAGGACAGCTTAGAAGGCAAATGCATTGTTGTTGTCTGTGTCAATAAGGCTGTGCCAAGCAGACTGTTTAATCAAATTAAATTAAAACGTAATTTTCACTGCTAGCCAGTCACGTCACGAACTAGCTAACGTTAGCTACATTGCTTAAGTGTCCTGCGCAGGCTAATCTTTGTTATCTTGATATCACTAACCACGTAAGCAAAGGTAATGGAAGCACTGGTTCGCTTGCAGCTTAATTGGGCCAAAAAACAACGAACGCTCGCTAGTTGAAGCTTCCAGCAAAAGGGGCCTTCATCCGGCAACATCTCCCCTCATTAGCATCTCTCCATAAACCCCACGACACACCGGAGTATTCGTTTTTAGACATCCACCCAGTCCCCCCGGAGCAAACAGACCTCGCCCGCAGTGGTGGTCGCGGTGCTGGCGGTGGACGCGGCGCTCGGGGTCGGGGACCGCTGCAGAGTAACTAACGCCATGGCTGGAAGCGGAAGATGCACCGGCGGCCGTTGTGGCCTGGTGAGCTGCCCGGCTAACGATCCGCCTGGCGCCTGGTGAATGAACAGATGGACGGAGCGAGGCAAGGGAGGGCGGTAGAGAGTCTTCACCGTCCTCGCGTCATGACACTTTCCATTGATTGCAACAGTACTGTACACTACTTTCCATATATCAAGACCTAAAATTTATGTAAATATTTAGTTTTTTGTTGTTGCTGTAAACCTATTCCCCCTGGCACATTGTTTTATTTGTGTTTTTGTTATGTATAGTCAACAATTGTAATAATTGGTTGGTCATCATTGACAAGAATGGCTATTGTTGTATGTTCTGCAATAATAATAATAATAATAATAATAATAATAATAATAATAATAAAGTACTGTACACTACTTGCTGTTATTGTTTGCGCAACCAGACACAAACATTCAGAAGATATGAAGGGTACCAAAATGAATAAATCAGAAAGTGTGAACATGTGAATCTCAAATAGAAATATATAGATTAAATTTTTATTGATAGGCTTACTACACTTTTTGATCCAGTGTTCTGACTCGCACTGCATAGAGTACATACCTGAATAAATTCTCAGTTTGAGTGAAGAATTAAGCAATGTCCAAAAATAAACTAACTATGGAAAAATGTTTAGTTTTTTAATGATTTATGATTTTTCGGGCAAACCTATTTTTAGCTATATAAAACTCACCTATTTGCAGACATCCTACGACACCTAAAATGCCACAAGATGTCGTCAAAGCACTGCCTAGATAGGAAATTAGTAATTGACAATTCCGAGCTTACGTCACATGTTGCATCAACTCGGTGAAAAGACCCTTTCCATCCATTGAAAAGCATTGGACTTTGGATCCTTGTAATTTGAGTTGTGAGGATTATTTTGATTTTAAAATGTGATGAAATGCCATTTGACTAATATAATCCGCCTGGTTTGTATGACAGTCACAGGCAAAAAACAATACAATATGTCATTTGTTTTCATTGTATAAAGGAAGCATTTGCATTGGTTGCATTGCATTGGGGAAATATCAGAAATGCTCCGATGTTCGTAATTGTCAATAGGTGTCAAGCAAGTGCTACATCTCGACCAGGGAAGTGATGGAACATTGGAAATTTCTGGAGAATAAGGAACAGCCAGTCCATCCCAGTCTGAAAATGGTGCACATTAGAGTCGGTCTCCCACCATAGTTGTTTGACAGGTTTCGGCGCATGTCGGGTGACATGCCCCCGTTGACAAATACGTTTCAGTGCATGTCGGCCATTGTACACCAACCACTCCGTGGCATTTTTCCAAAAATACGATTTTTTTAAAGACACCAATGAACTTTCAGTTGTCGCTGATTATGGCGTCACCATATGGACAAAAGCGGTAGTGTTTTGTCTGTAGGAAGAACACATTTCTCATGAGGACCAGTACATAGCATCGTCTTTAAGATCACTCTGGCAAGCAGAAAGGTTCTCAACCTTTTTTCATTGATTCCAGTTGCTCCTGATGCTGCGTCATCAGTAGGTGAATGAGTAGTTGAATGTAAAGCACTTTGAGGGCCTTGTAAGGTGAAAAGTGCTATACTGTATAAATGAAGTACCATTTACCATTCATTGGTCCAAAACCCATCTGTGCTGCATCGTAGTGGCATGTCTGTTGGACGATGCACACCTCTTATTTTTTAATATTAGGTCTCCACTTATTTTTAGTTAATTTTTCTTCAACAAAAAATAGCATTTTTGCTCAATAGCTTCCAGGTCATGTGACCTATTGACCCCAAATCAGTGCTGCATTGTAGTGGCATGTCTACTGGATGATGCACACCTCTTAATTTTTAATATTAGGTCCTGATAGATATTATAACATTTTTAATTCTTCATTTCATATATTAACCATTGTTATACATTATTAACACTTTAATTCTTTATTAACCATGTTGAAATGTTTTATAGAGGTAGAGTAGTGTTGCACTCAGTATAATTTGACCTTAAGATGGGACACATTGTTTGGTTTAAAATTCCTTCCCTTTCTTTGTACACGCACATTTTGGTCTTGAAAACAGAATCTGCTTTGAAATAACACACACACACACACTCTTTATTTTCGCCACCGGTCACGGCCACGAATACAGCTGCAAACTGTTTACTGAATTCTGTCTTTTAATATGTCCTTCAACTATCTGACACATTTAGTCCTTGAACAAAATTTGTCCCAAAAACACACCCACACCTGACCTTGTTTACGCCATCTGCTCACGGAAAAGTACCAAGAATATGTTTAGTCTATAAATGAAAAGGAGGAGGTCTTTTTAACTATAAGAAGCCATGGTACACGCAGAAGAGTACATTTGACGCTCTGAATCCCACCTGTTTAAGTGATGAATTAGAGGCTGTTATTTGACCAGAGATCTCTGACCTTTTTCTTACATTAAATCTATCTTCATTTTTGGAACACGCAAAGGACAAAATTACGTTTATTCCTCTTCAGTCCCTACCTTTTTTCAACACAAAACAGCATTTTTGCTCATTAGCTTCTAGGTCATGTGACCTAATGACCCCAAATCAGTGCTGCATCGTAGTGGCATGTCGGCTGGAAGATGCACACCTCTTTTTTCTCAATTTCAACCTTTCTCTTATTTTCAATGAACTTAATATTGTACATATCAATGTTCTAGCTCAATACCAGGTCATGGAACCTATTTACCCCCAAAAAGTGCATACCCAATGAAACGTTAATTAGTGATGTATATTACTGAATAAACAGTTTTCCATTAAATATAGAATATTTCAAACTGCTTGTAAGTAACATTTTATTTTGAAAATTAGACTTTTATTTTGAAAACCAGATGTCGTTCTCCGTGCCAGCGTCCATATACGGATACTACCGTAATTCCTAGAAAAGGGCAAACAGAAAGGGCGAACTTGAAATGAAGAGCGGCTGGCTTGACTCCGTCAAAAGAAGAGGCGGCTAGCTTTACCGCAGTCTAATTTTAGTAGTGCGAAAACGTTGGCTGCGTGGAGTACGAGTCAAAGTTACAGTAACTGATAGTGAAGTGACAGCAAAGAGTATATATACTGCATTAACACGAAAGCCGGAAGTTCCTACACAATTTTATTTTGGAATGGGCACCGTGCATTTCCTGCCCTGACAGTGGAGTTGTCCCGACACAAATCCACTACTTCCTGAATTTAGTACCACTCCTTCATTTCCTGTCTTTCATGATTGGACAAACTGATTAATCCCGGTGTGCCTGACCTCAGTAACCCATACCTGTCAACTTGTACGTTTTATACGTATTTTATACGTTTTTTTACCATTTCAAATCATGTACGCCGTACACCGACTTTTGTACGGGGAAAAAAAAATGCGCTGACATGCGCATGCGTAGATATACATAGAGTAAATATCGTGGAAGCAAGCATGGAGGAGCCACCTAGTAAGAAACGAAGAACTCAAGGATCGGGTCGACACCAGAAAGAATGGGAGTTACTTCAAGGTGAATATGCTGGCTGGATTAAAGCATCGTTAAGAGGCACTCAATTCTCATTCTGTGTCCCTTGCAATAAAGACGTGAAAGTTGCTGCGAGTGGATTTTACGATCTGAAGAGCCACTTTAAAACTGCCGGACACGTGGAGAATGTGAAAAAAAACAATTCACATGTCCCATTAACCAAGCACTTCGTCTCTACCGCAAATCCTGCAGCATCCCACAAAACGACAAATGCGGAAATTCTCTTCTGCCATTTTCTTGCCGAGCACAACATTGCTTTCACAGCTGCGGACCACTTCTCGGATTTGGTGAAAGTTATGTTTCCGGATTCACAGACAGCTAAGGTAATTTATTATTATTATTATTATTATCATTCATATCTACAATGAATCAGCATTTATGGCACCGTGTCAAAAATTAAAATTTTATATTTTAATATTATATTTTTGCAGGAGTTTGCATGTCGGAGGACCAAGGCTACGATGATTGTTAAGGAGACCAAGACACCAATGAGGAGGATGAAATCAGGCAAAGCATCACACCAGCCATGCAAGCAACTTTTTTTTCCTCTGTTCGCTCCTTCTACGAGGCTGTTGTAACTAAAATGATACAAAAATTTTCATTTGAGAATACAATACTGAGTGACTTGGTGGTGTTGGACCCAAGAAAGAGAGAGATGTTGGATTACACAAGTATTGTTAAGCTTGCAAACAGGTTTACACCAGACTTTGATCAGGAACAATTAAAAGATGAATGGGAAGACTATCAACTAATACCTAATGATCTTCTCCCTCAGAAAAGTCAGGATGGACAACCAATTCGTCCAGAGACATTTTGGCCTCATGTGTTCAAAATGAAAACTGGTTTGGGGCTGGATCGCTTTCCACTGATGAGAAAGATGTATCTAATTTTACTCAGCCTTCCTCACAGTAATGCTGATAGCGAGCGGGTTTTCAGCCATGTGAGGAAAATTCATACAGAGTACAGAAAGACAATGGGAACAGACACTCTTACTTCTTTATTACAGATGAAATTGAACTGTGGCAACTGTTGCTCACAAGTGAGACCCTCATTAGAGCAGATAAAGTCTGCTAAATCATGCACATTGGCTTACAATAGGAAGCACTGAAGGCACAGTTTATTGCATTGTAAACTTTTTAAATTGAATAAAAGACTTTGTATGCAAATTACCTTTGTTATTTCTATTACACTGTCTGGTTACCGCGAGTAAACATGCGTCGTACGGTGTTTGTAAGGTTTTTTTGGGGTTTGTAAGGGGAATCATAATCATTTATAAGGGCAGTTATCGGCAGAGGTTGACAGGTATGGTAACCACTTATAAGATATGAGAGATATGTTGAATATTGGAGCTGTAGTAGTTAGTTGCATATCATTGCTATCTACTACATCAATCAGAATGAGAAAATGTGTTTTTGTTGATTTTTGGTGAATATTTTGGAAAAATGTCCCTTAAATGTCCTCAAATTGTCCATAACGAAAGATATGATAAATATTGGAGTTGTAGTAGTTAGTTGCATACTATTGCTATCTAATACAGCAATCAGAATGACAAACAAAAACAAAACAAAAAACTAACACATTTTGTTTTTTTTGGGGGGGGTTAATTATCAAAATATTTTTGATAATTTATGGTCTTCTTAGTCCCTTAAATGTCCCAAACTTGTCCATAATGAAATATATGATTAAAGAAATTGGAGCTGTAGTAGTTAGTTGCATACAATTGCTATCTACTACAGCAATTAGAATGAAAAAAATGTTTTTGTTTATTTTTGGTGAATATTTTGGAACATCGTTGTCCCTTAAATGTCCCAAACTTGTCCATAATGAAATATATGATAAAAAAAAAAATGGAGCTGTAGTAGTTAGTTGCATACCATTACTATCTACTGCAGCAATCAGAATGACAAAATGTGTTTTTTTATTTTTGGTGAATATTTTTGATAGTTTGTGGTCCTTTTAGTCTCTTGAATGTCTCCACATTGTCCAAAATTAGAGATATGATAAATATTGGAGCTGTAGTAGGTAGTTGCTTATTACCAGTTATGCCAGTTACTACAGCAGTCAGAATAAAAATAAAATAAACCTTTATGGCTATTTGATGATAAATCACCCCGGAGAATATAATTTGTAGATGGTCCATAAATGAGACGATAGGAGTGAATATCAAACATCGAACGTCAAGTCAACTTTTTCTCGCTATCTTAATGTCAGTGCTGAGGCTCCATAGAGCCTTTCCTTGTGTTTGTAAAGATAGACTCCGCCCCTCGCTCATCTGACAGCTGGTGCACGTTTGTGGTTTCAGTCACGTCGTGTTCATTGATCAGCTTCTACACTGACCGTACAGTAAGTTGTTTCGACAATCAATTTGCAAGTGAACGCGTTTTACGATCACTTCTGTATTTCCGGATGCTAAGCCGAAAGTTACGGAACCAAGTTTAGCCCTTGGGTATATGCAAATAGGAATGCGATACAGCTTGCTTGTTTATTCGGTTGCGAACTTTGTGAACTGGATAAAGTAGTTCCATCCAGCTTTAGTTTTTAGTTACCGTACAATCGAACTGTTGTAGTCTCGCCTGATGAGAGCAATGGCTATGTGCAAAAATAGAGTGCGTTTTAGTTGATCTGCACTTTTTGAATAAAGTCGCGGTCAGGCTTTATTTATTCTTAGCTCATTTACATGAGTCAGCAGTCCCATTCAAAATTTCCGCGGGAATTTTTCTAGTTCTTACATAGCCTACACCTAAGCTGTCACAACCAATCAATGTTAATGATTTGTTTTTGTTTTTTTTGTTTTATTGGTGCGCTGCACTACTTTAGTCGTGTATATTGAATACCCAGGATTTTTCATTAGTGAGTAGTAGTACAATACTGTACAGTGAAATTTATAAGGTGCAAACATTGTGGCCTTTAAATAAATTATAATTTAAATGAGGTCAGCAAGGTGGGCGAGTGTATTCACACCTGCCTCAGTATGTCCGGTTTCAAATCAAATCAGCCCCTCCTGTGTGGAGTTGGTACTGTGGGCTGCAGTATGTTCCTGTCGTCCATTACAATAGCATGTTAGGTTCATTGACAATTTAAGATTATCCATGGATGTGTTACTGTGTAACTTATCTTTTGTTCTGTTATTCCAGACATGCGTGTGGCCGTAATAGGTGCTGGAGTCATCGGTCTGACCACAGCGCAGAGCATTTATGAGCAGTATCACTCCATTGTCACTCCACTGATCATTGAGGTGTATGCAGACTACTTCACCCCGCTGACCACCAGTGATGGCGCAGCAGGCCTTTGGCAGCCCTATCTCAACGACAAGGGCAACGTTCAAGAGAGGTATGTGTATTATCTTCGACTCCTATTCCTCTTCAAAATGTTCTTGTTTCAATGCTACATCCTCCTTCTCTTCAGGGAATGGTGTAAACAGACCTTTGACTACTTGGTGAACTGTCTCCGTTCACCGGAATGTGTAAAAATGGGTCTTTTCCTCCAATCCGGTTACAATCTTTGCACAAACCCAACTCCTGTGAGTAAAGCTTTGCATTTAACATTAATAACTCCGATACCAATACTAGTTTAAAATTGAAAGTTGAACATGCTTTTAAGTGTACTATAATGGAATATCTAGTCACAGGCTGCTTTGATAGTGTAACTTTGAGGGATGAATGTCAGCAACAGTCATAAAACAATAACTGAGATTTTATGAAGTTGTTTTAAAATCGCAAGCAGTAGATCAATTATAATTCGGTTCCCCCATAGGACGGTGCAATAGACAACAATCTGGCCACAAAGTCAGCCCTCACCCATGTGTTGTTTTTGTGGGCAGGACCCAACATTTAAAGACATAGTCCTGGGCTTCAGACAACTAACAGAGCGAGAGCTGAAGATGTTTCCTGGCTACAGGTAGAATCTGCCGCGTGACTATAAAACACAGAGGGGGCATAAAAGCGCAGCTGTGATTTGTTCCAGAGCATTTGGCATGTCCCAAAGAGATTGCAAAACTTTATTACTACAGTAATGTTTGAATGGATGATAACATTCATTTCTAACACACCTGTTTCCTCTAAAATGAACGCTAGCTTCTTATTTTATTTTATTTTATTTTTTAGTTATGGGTGGTTCAACACTGCTCTCATTTTGGAAGGTAAAACATACCTACCTTGGCTGATGGAATGGTGAGTTATTGCATGTATGGACACAAATATGGCCTCAATATTTTCTTACTTTTCAGTTCATATCCTTGTCTTAATGTCTTAATTCATAAGCTGCTTTGGGCTACACACAGTTTTTTTTCTTTTTAAATAAAATTGTACCTTTTTGTTGTAAACTGAGTTGAACCAGACAAAGGTCATTAAGACTGTTGTGTAGCCATTTGTAATTTAGTAAGCCATTAAACCATGAATGGAGAACACATATTCCATATTATTTGAACTTTGATTCACTGCCTCATATGGCCGATGAGACCTGACCGTCAAAATAAAGTCTTTACAGTAGAAAAAAGGAATCTAATAAATGTAATGAGTTACGGCTTTTCACACGATCATTGATGCACGCTGAGGGTAGAAGCAGTTACTGTAAGACATGGGAAGATGGACCTAATCCATGTATTTTTTTTCATAATGGTTTATTTATCCCAGCAAACTGTCTTTTAGTAAACACTGCAAAAGTTCTTTACATAGTCTAGACATCAACCCATTCAAGTACATCTACATCTACATGCCATACTGTGGGGTCCAAACGACTTGCGTAGCAGAAATGAAAGAATCATAATTAACGTGTTCTGGTATTACGTTTGTTATCCTCAGGTTGGCAAAACGTGGTGTGAAATTTCATCACAGGAAGATTGGCTCCTTTACAGAGGTTAGCTTTTTAAACCGTCTAGTTGTGCACACAATCAAAGCCCCAGTGTCTTCACACACTGGCCAAATTTTGAAATAAAGTGATTTATGATGAATGAATGACTGTTCATCTTTTGGCTAGAAAAGGAAGTGGCACAAGAGTCAAAGATCTTGTGTGAAGCGATATGGGTGGCTAAACAAAAATGCCTGACAATATCCACAAAAACATGTCTAAAAACATTCATCACAATTTATAATGAACCATATATATATAAAAAAAAACATTGTGACACTCAAGGTGTCAAACTTTACAATTATATTAAATTATTATAAAAATAAATTAGGATTACCAATATTATTGCAAATGAGGAGCATTTAGGATTTAAAAATGAGGCCAAAAGAATGTCACTTCCTTCCTGCCCAGGCCAACATTCCTGCAGGCTTCATCATATTAACCTCGCCAACCAGATTGCTAATTGTGATTTACTCGAGGGAGTTCTTCACATTATCAATCTGGTACTTCACTAGGGAAACCCGTTCGGGAAAGGCGGGGCTTGCTGTATTTTGTTTTGACCAATCAAGGCAACGGACGAAAATCTCGTCTTCCGTCTTGTCTAGGGGGGCAGGGGGGGTAAACGCGAACCACGAAACTCCTCTCACTGTTCAAATTCAACAAGGAAACAGTGAGTAATTCTGCGAGAACATAATTAATTGCAGCATCCATTCGTCTGTTAGGTTTGTTTGTTTCCCCCCGCCATCGGCGCTTATTGGTTTCGTCCTGCCTAAACAACGCCTGATTGGTCCGATCGAAAAAAGATCGACTGCCAAACGTATCAACAGGAGCGGTAAGAGATGTATTCTCTGGAGTTTGTGAACTCACAAATACCGCGAGAATTCATCTAGCTGGCAAGGTTACCAGCATATGAAACCTTTTCAAAATGTAAAAAAACAATGAAAAAGTCAAATACTTTTCAATGTCTCAAACACAACTTGTCCTTCAGCGCTTCCTTATGTAACTCCAGCAAGAAAACAACAAAAACCCGAGCTTTAAATTTGGCCAGGATAGAAATAATTTCGGGCATAACTTATATTTAAACATTTTGTTTAATATACCATCCAATAATTTCCACAATAAAATGCTGAGTGTTTTTTTTCTTTCTATCTTTCTTTCTTTCTTTCTTTCTTTCTTTCTTTCTTTCTTTCTTTCTTTTCTTTCTTTCTTTCTTTCTTTAAATACTTTGTCCTTCCCTGTTTGCAGCTAAGTAAAAACGGTGCAGATGTGATAATAAACTGTACTGGGGTGAGATCTGGTGACCTCCAGCCTGACCCTGAGCTCCAACCAGGCCGGGGACAGATAATAAAGGTTAGGAAACTCACTGTACATATCATTTGGGTAGAAAGTAAAAAGAGTAGAGAGAGTAGAAAAAGTTATTACGTACTTCTTCACATTCCTGTTTTCTAGGTGGAGGCCCCATGGTTGAAACATTGGATTTTGACCCACACTGGAGAGATTTACAATTCACCGTATATCATCCCAGGGTAGTAGTACCTGGCACTGACACTGATACATTTGCTGCACTCCAAAGCCACTTTTGCATTTCATTTCCGATAACAGCAAGCTAGGATTTATTTGGATGTCCCTTTATGATAGGATTCACCAAAAATGGCTTTTTACTGGAAATGTATGCAGTTGCATGACTGAATCTAATTTTCAAATGAATAAATGCAAAACGGCTTCAGCAACAATGAACTTTTAACACAAAAGGACTATGGACAGTGACAGTGGTTAAACTTCACACTCTAGGTGCGGCATTCAACCTTGGACTTCATACTGCATTGGTGTTGGTAAAATGCCAGTAGGAAAGGATTTTCGATTACTTCAAGTAGCGCTTTTTATTTTACACATACTGTATCTCCCAAATGACGAATGTAATGCAAGACCCTAGCCTTCAAAGTGTACACAGAGAAATGTTTTACCATCACACCCACTTTACTCGAGGTTGCAAATTTACTGATGTGCAGTACACTTGTCAGAGGGTTGTTTTATTTCCTGTTTTCACACGTTTGTAACTGCAGGAGTCGTCTTGTGGCAGTCGGCGGGGTGTTCCAGATAGGAAACTGGAATGAAAGAAATGATTCCAGCGATCATAAGGACATTTGGGAAAAGGCTTGCCAGCTCGAGCCTAGTCTAAGGGTAATGTAGTACTTCAATTGAACATATCCCTTTATAAGTTAGAAGCACACAACTGCCGACTTGATTTTAAAATATCCTATAGAGTTTTGTTCATGTTTGTACAAAAGACACAACAATGCTCACAATCTTTAGAGATCCAATGGAAAAAGGACATGCTGATGTTGTTTTCTGGCCATAGCATGCCAAGATAGTTGATGACTGGACCGGCCTCAGGCCAGCCCGTAAAAAGGTGCGACTGGAGAGAGAGACTATACTGTGTGGTACCACTGCAGTTGAGGTAATCATTCAAAACATCTGATCATAATTCCAGATATGAACATTGGTACAACGTTTCTGAGTTACTGTGACTGTCCTGTAGGTGATTCACAACTATGGCCACGGAGGTTTTGGAATAACCATTTCCAGAGGCTGTGCACAGGAAGCAGCCAGGCTTTTTGGTCAAATGTTGGAACAAAAGGGGAAGGAACTAAAAGCTCACCTGTGAATTTGTTTCTAGTTAATTGTAATCAAATCATAACCTAATTATGTCATTATCATTATAGTGGGGAGCAATTGTTATTCACTTTTAAATAAAATAACAAATAACACATGCTTAAAATAAATGATCTAAAATTAAATATGAAATTTACAAATCCCTGTAATGAATAATGACATCAAATCATCTCTTTTACAAAGATTATTTACTGCCATGATGTGGTACATTTACATTGTTTGTGTTCACAAGATTCAATGTACATTACATCTTAAGACTTATTAAATAAATACTGTAACAACCAGCTGTTTGTTTTTCAAATAAAGCATAGCTGATAGTATAAGTGCAAAAATATGTCATTCTCCATCACTTCTTTCTAAAGAAACTAAACCAAATTCGATGAATTATTTACAGAGGTACAGTATAAATTAAATGACTGTATTTCATTTGATGTTTAGAATTCAACGAGATCCTAACACCACATAGTCACATAAGTATTGTAATAACAGCACTTTATTTTTAATTAGGCTGATTAAGCCTTGTAGATGTGATGAAAAAAAAAAGTAATTCTCCCATACTTGAATTCAATCATGTATTTTACAGAGCAATGCAAGTTATTTTGAGTCATATTTCAGAAATATCGCAGACTTCACAAATGGTGCATACTAAATACTCTGACACATTTCGATATTGTCAAAAAATTATCATGAAATACATTAATATTGCTGCTGGAGTTGGGTTGTCCATTTTATTTATGGATTTATTCTTTAAAACAAATTGTTCACGTTTACGCTTGGGCACCATCATTATAATGTAAACAAAATGATTTATTATTCAGCTGTTTACTTAAGCCTGCAGTGAATGAATGAAAGCTTAAAAAGAAGCTGAGATTTTACTGAGGCCCATCACAACTAACAAAACAAAGGTAGATGTTTTCCAGGTAAATAATATATTTCAATTTTTTTAAGGCTTTTTTGAGTTGGATTTTTTTGAAGCTACAGTAGATCTATATTTTCTAACTGTTACTGTAGCCAGTTTCCCCTTTTTATTTGCATAATTTTTAAAAAATAACTTTTTCTCAATTTCTGAGACCTCACTTGTCCTCACCTATTCTTCTGTTGGAGTATACAGTGGCAAAATGGATGGCAATGGTGGATGAAGACTCTTATGTGCAGTGACATTTTGTGCCGTCTTCTTCTCTGAAGTCACTTTAGTAACTGTAAATGGGACGTGAGATGCACACGAAAAGCCACTGCAGCTTTTTTTTTGTCCTTCGCTCTTCACTGTAATCATCCCAAACATTGCTCAGCCCTGGGAGCTGGAGCTGGAAGGAGGGATTGGCCCTGAGTTTGGTGATGAAGAGGCTCGGCCCATCATCTCCTGGCCCCACTGCCGCTGGCTGGATTCCTGCAGGCCTCGTCCCGTTGTCTCAATTGGCAGTGCGCAAGATGCGATGGCGGCAAGCAGACAGCAGCAGCAGTACACCGAGAGAGCCAAATAAACAGACGACTCCAGCAACACCTGCAAGAGAAAGGAGAAGGGTCACTTTGTTGTTTAAAAGTGCCAACATTTGCAGGTGCTACCTGTGCAACAAAAGGTGTGATGAGGGCACCAACTCTTGCCATTCCACTGCTTGTTCCCAAGCCCAAAGCCCTGGTTGCAGTTGGATACACCTATAGAACATCAGAAAATACTGTTAAGGTCCTACTACTTCTCTCAGTCCTTAACTGCCATATCGATTAGCTTCAAACTAGATAAATCCTATTCATTAATCAGTCTAAGTCAACACTGCAATTAACCTCTGGGGTATACACATAGGCAGCCTGAAATCCTCCAGCGATGAAAGCTCTGGCAATGAATATCAGCACCGTCATGGACGTTCTGTAACCAAATGAGAAGCCGCGCTGAGCTTTATGACGATGACACAGTTTGACTTAAAAAAAAAAAAAAAAAAAGTTTAACACAACTTTCTCCTTTTACCTCCCCACACAACCATAGAGAGGAATGATGCACAAAGAGAAGACCAGGAAACACAAGGCCATGGTCTTCCTTCTTCCTAAGCGATCGATCGCCCACAAAGTCACCAACAGTCCTGTGGAACATGAACGCATAACCTCAATAAGTTTATGCAACATAGTCAAGGTACAAAACAATTGAGAATATAAATGGTCAACTCTTAATTTCTTAAAATGTGTGATCTGGTGAATGGATAATCAAGAAAAATATACTGTATACAATCTAAAAGTCAATTATTTATTTACCTGGGAATTCCGATAAGGTTGTCCACAGCAAGTCTTTGTAATCATCGCTGTTCAAATATTTACACTCCAAGTTGCATCTGAGCTCCATCTTATTACCTTTGGACACTAGAGAGGAATAAAGAACAACACATTTCCAGCTTGAATCAGTTAATTATAGTGTATTTGTTTTTGTGCTAGAATACCCAATAGGCCTACCCCTATCTAGTTGAGTCATTTTACGAGGTATGGTATGACCCGGCCGGGGATTGATTGAACCCACAACCTCCCAGTCTCAGGGCGGACACTCTACCACAAGGCCACTGAGCCACTGATAGCTCTTTGCATTTATCAGGAACCAAAAAGCAGCTCTCAATTTAAAAAAGTTTGGTGATCCCTGTCGTATAATCTGTGTCAATGTAAAAAATAAACAACATTGTCTTTCACGAATAAAACAAAAGAAAACATGATGGAGTAACTCACTTCCACAAGCACCGCCCTCCTGAAAGAGTTCTGTGGTGAGCAACACAAGGCCGTAATACGAGAAGGCATTTGCAAACCTGAGGACAAGAGACACAAAAATCTGAATATTGAACTTAATGTGTTCATTAAGTACTACTTCTAATTGATTTTTTTTTTCAGACAAGGGTAGCAATAAATGACATTATTTCCTCCATTTACCAAATAAACCACAAAAGAACTGTTGTCCAGCGGAAGTGCGAGGAGAACAAGTCACGAATCTTCCCACGATTCTCCTGATGAAAAAAAAAACAGAAATCAAGAAACTGACAACACTCACAGGTCACAATCTGAATAGGATTGGGAGCATTAAGATCTTCAGAAACGGATTTACTTGTTTGGCTGCAATGAGTTTTCCCAGCGGCATGGGTACTCCATTCTCCATTGCAATCCGCTTCAAAGTAGCCAGAGCTTTTTCTTGATTCCCCGTCAGCACATCGTATCGAGCACTCTCAGGTAGCCACTGCCACCAAAATGAAGAGACACATCAGTTTACAAAGCTTTCTAATGAACATGCACAACATAAAGAAGACATCATAGTGGATTCCAATTTTGACCAAGGGTGTTGCTGAGGTCAGCAAGTGAAAAGCCCACCTGAACCCCCATAAAGACAGTAACAGGCAAGTATCAATTGTACTTCATCATTGTTGTTTATAAACAATGGAGAAATACGTTAAATTAGACTGACACTGACTTTGTACTCACAAAACATAGGATGGCAAAGATGAAAAGGGGGATAGTAGAGAGGCCGAGAAGCCAACGCCATCCCAGAGAAGGCATCACTAGAATAGCAAGAAGGACCTCAAACACTGTGCCCAGTGCCCAGAATATCTGTAAAGCAAAAGTAGTAAACAAAGAATAAAACATCTCCAGATGTTCGGTACATATTACACTTGGCTAACTTGGCAGCTGTAACCATCGAGATAGATAGTCAGTACAAACCTCAATTAGCAATATACAAGTTGCTCGGGACTTCATGGGAAGAAATTCAGCGTACAGTGTGACACTAACGAAAGAAAAAACAAACATTGTTCATTTTCTTGCTTGGGTTGGTTGTGCAAAATTGATGGATGAGGGATACGCACGACTGTGGGGCTCCACCGATGCCAAAGCCCACCAGAGCGCGGAGGAAGAGGATCCAACCATAGATGGGTGCAAAAGCACTCAACAGACCATAGAACATCGTCCACAACACACTCATTGTCAGACCCTGTGTGTGAAAACGCAATCATAAAATACACTACGGAAGCATTTTGGGAAAAGCTTGATCTAAATTCATCAATATGACCTTGGCTGTTGGTGTTGAATGCAATTTAAAAAATGTTTGCCATGAGCCACATTAGCATCCCCTAAGCAATGACTTAAAATAAAAATACAAATAAAATATTAAGCACAAGTCCTTACAGATGACCTACTGCCTAACCCCATTTTCACTCATGTTTATAGTGCTCTTTCTTACAAAAAGAAAATGTACTCACTGTCTTTCTTCCGTACTTGTCAGATATGTTTCCCCAAAGGGAGGAGCTGATCATCATTCCAATAAACACCGCCTGTGTCAATTGACAAACTATGTCAGAGAAAGCTGGAACATCACTGGAATGCTTGCTTGTGTTACAAATACACGATGTGGACACAAGCAATAAGACACACATCTTAATACAATACTGCATTCATATTAAACACACATTTGGACCACACCCACAATTCTGTGCTTCCAACTTTTTGTGAAGAGCTTGTGAAAGGGCTCTTTTCTGTCCCAGCACGACTTTGTCCGAATATACAAACCAAGTGTCTTAAATGCATGTCTGGTGTGGAATAATTTGACCCCAGCCTCTTTGGAATTAACTAGAACAGAGATGATAAGCCAACAGATGCTACTTCAAAGGCAACAACAGTGACCTTTGATATTACCGCAATCTCAAAATTTTGTTGTTGTATAAGTGGGACCAATTCCATCTTTCCATCTATTCCCACTTGGGTGTTTTAACCAATTGTCCGAATATGTTGGTAATAGTTTTTCTAATGGCAGTATCTGGGCCGGCCTGAGCCAATGTGGCGGCCCTAGGCAAGATTCTTCTATGGCGCCCCCCTCTGTCGGTAGCTAGACATACACTTACAAAAAAAAACAAAACAATATATATTTTTTAATTTTAAGGACTACCTAACGATGCATGTGCAATATTAAATAGTATATATATATATATATATATATATATATATATATATACACATTATTATATAAATAATTAGATTGGATACATGAAGGCCAGTGTCGTGTTGGTTATAATGCAGTTTAAAATGGCATGTGGTACTAATAGTAAAGTTCGGAGTATCCTACTAATAGCTGCATCTTCAATTGTTTGTCCATAATGTATCATATAGAGGTGGATCTGCGTGAATTAGAATTTGAGAAAACTATTTCAGTGTTTCAATTCAAAAAGTGAAACTCATAGACTATATAGATTCACTAGTACACAAACTGATTTTGACCCCAAAAATCCCATCCATCCATCCATTTTCTTGGCCGCTTTTTTCCTCACAAGGGTCGCGGGGGTGCTGGAGCCTATCCCAGCTGGCTTCGGGCAGTAGGCGGGGTACACCCTGAACTGGTTGCCAGCCAATCGCAGGGCACACAGAGACGAACAACCACACTCACATTCACACCTAGGGACAATTTGGAGTGTTCAATTAACCTGCCATGCATGTTTTTGGAATGTGGGAGGAAACCGGAGTACCCGGTGAAAACCCACGCAAGCACGGGGAGAACATGCAAACTCCACCCAGGAAGGCCGAAGCCCGGACTCATCTCACGTCCTCTGCACTGGGAGGCGGATGTGCTAACCAGTCAGCCACCGTGCTGCCCCCCAAAAATCCCAAATTCAGCATTTCAAGAAATTATATTTCATTAAAAAAAAAAAAAAAAGACAACAAAAAAACAAAACTAAGATGAATGGAAGGATTGGCTCATTTCCACGTGCAAAATATATATTTCACTTTTTGAATTGAACTGCTGAACTAAATCACTTTTTATGATATTTTAAATTATTTTCTAATGAACAAATATGGAGATGAACACTATAATGGCTTGTTGGATGGAGGAGCTAACAGAGCAATAAGCACACTACTGATATGATAACATATTTATTTACCGATGTAAGAAGTGCCACCTCCAGACTTGGTAGTCTCCATTCACAGTGAAGCTGTGGAGCTAAGATGCTTAGAATCATCATCTCCATTGCATCTGCCATCTAAGCACAATAGTCAAGAGTTCACTGTCAAAAACATACATATGGTATAATAACACATCAATCCATAATATAGATAATGTGTAGCAGAGAAGTCCTCACCCACGACAGACCAGTGAGGATGGAGAGCTTCCACTGGAAGGTCCCAAAGCCGATGGCCTCAACAGCATCCTCCACCATGAATGTGTCTAAAAGAAGTTAAATAGCTTGTAAATGTGAAGAGAGAACACTGCAACATGAGTGATCTTGCTTATAAAAGTGCAGAGACAAAAAACAACTGCCTACCATCAGTTGGGTTGGCAAACTCCCGCGGGACAGGAGCTCCATCTGCAAGGGCCACAGACTCCATCTCTTTCGGTTCTGCCACCCGCACCGCTGCGAGGGGGTCGCGACTTTCCCCATCATCTTCTGAGCGTGTGCTCTCACCCGTGTGACGAAAGCGGACGACACTAGAAATGAAATATCAAATCGGCAAATCTTTTACGAATCCATCCATGAAAAACATGTCTACTGTCAATTCAATCTCAGTTCTATTGAAAATCTGCTCTGTTTGAAGCATCAAAACTGCAATGAGCTTCAATCTTTTCACTCTGATGTTTGGATCTGACCCGATTCAGCTGCTCATGTGCTGGCTGGAGGATACAATAACAAGTCAAGACTAAGACCAAGGCTGAGAACAAATGTCAAAAGGTCGTTGCTTAGTTAGGTTAAATGTTTTATTCTGCCAATAAATATGAGAATATTACAGCATATCCATAAAATATGTGACAATAATATCTGAAGCTCTGCAGGCTAAGCTCTACAAAATGTGCACACATTCCACAGATGGACTGCAATTTTCTCCTACATGCTGATAATGAGCAGTTAAGTACTGGCAGAGCGCCAGTGATATCCCAGCACTGTAATTACAGTACACAACATTACGTTCTACATGCTGCAGATTAGTTTAGGGGGTACTGTGAGGGTTTTCTCCAGCTACTCTGGCTTCCTCCCACATTTCTAAAACACGCTAAAGTAGGTCTACCTGCTATAAGTCTATTTGAGCAAAGGCGTACAGAACGGGCATATGGAACCGAACATATATATAACTCCTTGAGAAATCATTAATTATGACAAATGAATAAATTCAGTGTTTTCACATAATGCATAATAATTTGTCAATAATAATATATACTTAAGACAATTTAGCAAATTTATTTCAGAAGTGTGTATTAAACTAGTATTTTTTCGCAATGTATTAATATCAAAGATCTCAATTCCAAGAAATGTGATCCATGCTGTCTTGTTTCAATAAACAGACCTATTCTATTCAGATGTGGTGAACCCTATTATATCTAATGTTTGATGACAACTCAATAGTGTAAGGCCAATGGCGACAAGGCTGAGATTAAGTACTGAAATGAGTATGGCTGTTAAGGTAGAGAAGTCATCATTGTCTAAATCAGAGAAAACCGCCCCCCTACAGAAAAATGACACGCACATGCGACGACACGGTTTCAGAACACAATATGGTTTTGACGATTTCATCCAGCACAATCCCCAGGTCGTCTTAATGTGTTGACATCGGTTTACATCACATGACGCTGGCGCTTTGAGACAACGTGAGCTAATTGTGTTGTGCCGCGAGCTCACCATACAAACGAGCGACACTATTGATCAGATGCAAAGATAATGACAAATTGCACAAGGCGGCTTAACTCACGGCAACTGTCTCAGCTGGAATAGATCATCGTCCATTTTGGTGTTTATTTTCCGACGCTCTGTATGGCCTCATCGCCGTTGACACGATCACGACGAGCTGCGATTTCAGCACTGAGGAGAGCGACCCACTGACGGCCAATGAGAAGCCACAGACGGGGCAGACACAGCACGCGTTTAAATGACAGCAAAGCAGATTACAATAAATCCCTGCATATATATTTGTTTATATTTTAGGTAGCCTATATTGTTCATTTACTAAGACTTGCTCAGTGCTACTAATAAACGTAGATAAAAACAATGGGAAACAAACCTAGCTTAAAAAAAATAATGTACTAAATTACAATATAATTCTTCATTGAGAGACTGTAGAAAATGAATGTAGTCAAACGTAACATCATTTTGTCGATCGGAACTTTTTATTATTTTTCCCCCCAGTGAACACCTCGGTACGTGTCCTTTGTGGTTCCCCTGAAACAATGCATACGGAGATAATAGTTCCGCAATAACAACAGGATGTTGTGGTGTCGACCAGAGAGCTCGGACAAGCTTGTCAGAGAGTACCTGGGCACCGGACCAAGCGTCAGGTAAAGTATTTTTCTTGGCAAACACCACATTAAGCTCCTTATCGTTAATGGTTCACCTGGTCAAAATAGAAGCGGGTCACGACGCCGCCATGCGTCGCCGCTCAGCTGCCAAACAAGACAGACAAATAAGGGACCGGTTTAATGCCCGTGTTACTAATACTGAGCGAAGAAAGAAGTACCAACGCACTAGATCAGATGTGTGTTAATATGGTCAATTGTGTAGGTCTTTGGATTCCAGATAACATATCAATGGAAGATAAAACTCGGTGCTGCTGGTAAGTTAGCACACATGCTAATGCTAACATAACTATCAACATAAATGGCTTGCGTTTACCTGTAAATGCATGCTGGGTTTATTGCAGCCCGTAGTTTGCTTGCGGCAAGTAGCAACACGCTCGCTGAAGTTGGTGATTGTCGATCTTATAACGATCATGCAACGCTGGCGTTACGCATAGTTGGACATTTGCACGCTTTTCTCCCTGCTGTATTGTATCTGCTTCTTATGAGGCAGGAGTGACGTTGACCTTGTCTTCTTATCTTATTAAATGACAAATAAAAAAATTAGGACATCTTTTGTTTCGTTTTTATTTGTTCATTTTCCCCTTCGGACAATCACTGTACCCCCAGCTTGACGTCTAAAGGGGCACGCGAAGGACATTTTAAATACTGTTCAGGGAATATAAGAATACAATTTAACACAAACAACATAATGTAAGCTATGCCAGTTCCGCACAAAACATACTAGTGTATCTATAAAATCATAACCACTAACAGCAAAAAATAAACTGCAATGCTTCGAGATGTTTAACTATGTTCATTATGTTCTCTCTTCTTTAGAAACAAGATGCTAAAAAACTGGGGTGTCATTGGTGGTGTTGCTGCTGCCATTGCAGCTGGTGTGTACGTTTTGTGGGGCCCGATCACGGAGCGCAAGAAGAGAAGGAGAGGTGAGAACTCACATGATTCACTGTGGCAATTGTGAAGATGAAGTTTTAACAATGGCATGCTTTTATACAGGTATGGTTCCTGGTCTTTTGAACTTGGGCAACACTTGCTTCCTGAACTCTTTGCTCCAGGGTCTGGCATCATGCCCGTCCTTCATCCAGTGGCTGGAGTGGTTTTCAAACTCACCTGCAATCCAGTCGTGCAAAGAAAACAAGCTGTCCACAACGCTTCTCCAGCTTCTCAAAGGTTGGGAAACAATGTAGGAGGCGTAAAATCAAAGCCTTCTAGACAAGCTGTGACTGCTCCAAATTTAGACCTGAGAGTTGTTTCTGTGTTGACAGCGCTGTCCAGTAATGAGCCTGGGGATGAAGATGTGCTGGATGCTGGGTGCTTGCTGGATGTTCTCAGACTATACCGATGGCACATCAGTTCATTTGAAGAGCAGGTTGGTCTTTGGTGCTCGTTAGTGGGGATTTTTTTCCCTATTTTTGGAAATGGCCTGTTTTATTGTCATTGACCCTCCTTGTTAGGATGCCCACGAACTCTTTCATGTCCTAACATCATCTCTTGAGGAGGAGAGGGATCGCCAGCCGAAAGTCACCCACTTTTTTGACATGCAGTCTCTTGAAGTAAGAAGCAATTTTGTAGCTATGTTGGAAGGTTTTGAAACGTATCACACGCCTCTAGGATTTGTGGATAGATTTTTGTAAGACAATAAAGCGATCTTTGTATCTAGTTGTTCACATTAGAAAAAACAAATGGAATTTGTAATGTGACTAGATTTTGCCGATGCACAAATAAAACACATGGGCATGGACCAATATTAGATTTTGATGGTCTGATTATATTTTATATTCTCTTATTATGACAGAGTGCTATTATTGCTTTCATTAAAAACGTGTTGTTTTTGAAGGGGGCTGTAATGGATTAATGGCATTTCAATTCAATTCATTTTAATGGGAGAATGTATTGTTACCGTAAGATAAGTGAGATACAAATTTGGTCACGGAAAGGAATGAATTAAATTGGTAGCACCGTATACATTTCAAATTCTGTATGTGCGCTTCCGTCAGAGCCTTCCCAATCAAGATGAGAGAACAAGGACTTGCAGAAGTCGAGGTAAAAGAGGACATTTGACTCAGTCTTAGGTCAGAGTGGAAACATGATAAACAGGATTTTTCTTCCCCCGCTTTTTGCAGCCCCTCTTCACCCGATTCCAAGCCCTTGGAAGTTTCAGCATCCTTTTCATGGCCGTTTAACGAGTAACATGTTGTGCAAGCGGTGTGAGCAACAAGTGAGTGTGCTTGTTTTCTATGACAGTACAAAGATTTCATCTGTTTTTTAAGATTAGTTAACATGAATAGATATAGTAAAAGACCTAGCCTATTTCTATTTAATTCTGTAAGGTTGGAACTACACTTACATTTTTTTGGGGATTATGTGTCATTCTGCATGAACCAGGAAGCAGTGTTTAAGCAAATCCAAGCATGCAAACAAAATACAACTCCCCCGATTATTTAGACTAAAAGTTAGGCACATTTATTTTGTATCCTTTGATTTACAATGGTGGACAGCCCCAGAATTAAAAATGGAACAGTCCTGATGTCTTCTTGTCCTCAAGAAGAATGTTTTATTTTTCAGAGCCCAGTGCGGTATGATTCTTTTGAAAGCCTTTCGTTATCCATCCCTTTACCTCAGTGGGTAAGTAGAATCCTCATTAAAACATGACAAAATGTAAATTTTGCTTTAATGTGATGAGTATTTGTGTTTAGGGTCGACCGGTCTCTCTGGATCAGTGTCTACAGCATTTCATCTCCTCAGAAACTATCAAGGAAGTAGAGTGTGAAAATTGCACCAAGGTATTATTTCCCTTATGAATTGTCTTACATAATGCAAATAACTAAAGGGTTTATGGTTTTTCTATTTTAGCTTCAACGAGTCAATGGACAGCTTTTGGAAAGTCAGCGGACAACATTTGTAAAGCAGCTTAAATTGGGAAAGGTAATCTGCTGTTTTTGCATGTCCTCTTGTACTTACTGTATGTCAATACTGAAGAACGAATGACAATTCTGATTACCCATCCATCCAATATGTTCCTTCCTCTGTCAGCTGCCCCAGTGCCTCTGCATCCATCTGCAAAGACTCACATGGTCCAGCGAAGGAACTCCAATTAAACGACAAGAGCATGTTCAGTTTACGGAGTATCTCTCAATGGACCGCTACAAACACAACGCCTCCATGCAGACAAGTCAGCGCACCAAATGTGCCGGGAAGCACCAAAAGGCAGAAAATTCAAGCAAGGATATGGAAAAGCCTGCTGCTAATGGCACAAGTATGTTCAGCATCCATATCAACCAGCCTGTTTCTATTGTCACATGCATTCACAGTTACTTGTCATTTGTTTTGCAGATACAGAGCATCACAACAACAACAACAAACCCTTTGCAAATGGAAACGGTTCATCTGTCTGTTTACATTCTACTTGTGGGACCACTCAGCTGGGCCTCACATATGACTACTGGTAAGCTGCCTTGATTTCCTTAACACATGACTACATGCTCCATTATAACTATAACAAGGGGATATCCAGCGGGACCTAAATCCATGTTTGGATTTTGAAATACTAGAAAAAGAAGTTGAACATAATTCATTCTGTGATGCTTCGAATTTCAAATCAGGATTTTTCTGCTTAATTCATATTGCACAAACATAATATTAATCAGAATGTTGTGGCTAGACTAGTGGGGGCGCATACAACATATTATTTAAAAAAAAAAATGTGTTGACTTCTCCTTTGAGGTCAAGACTTTGGTTTCCATTTCTCAATCCATCTGGAAGCTTGAGCAAACATAAATCTCCAATCTATCAGCTAATGTAAACACAATCTTTATCTCCTTCCTGCCAGCTCCACAGAGTACCTTTTCCAACTCACGGCTGTGCTGGTTCACCATGGTGACATGCACTCAGGACATTTTGTAACATACCGACGCAGCCCCTCCCCGCCTTGTAGTTCCTCGCCATACATCTCCCAGTGGCTCTGGGTGTCCGACGACTCGGTCCGGAAAGCTAGCCTGCACGAGGTGCTGTCCTCCAACGCTTACATGCTATTCTATGAGAGAGTCCAGAAGCATTTGCAGGATTAAGTGAAGGCTCAGAGGTTAAATTCATTCTGCTGCCTTCACAGTCAAATGTCACAAATGGATGTGCCCATTACAGCATAGTTGATGAAGTTGACAAGAATTTATCATTTGACTGTAAATTTTTGTGTGTGTACGTTCATAGCAAGAACTTTCGGTCAATTCCAAAGGACATGACTTACTCTAATGTATTTGATTTGAAAAGGAAAACAAACTGACAAATGTTATGTGATGGTACATTCCTGGTTCAAATCTCAATAGGTTCATGTATTATTTACTCTTGATGTTTTAAGAACTCAATTGGAGTGCTGGTTGGTTCAGTTTTTCAACACTGAGAATCATCAATCAGAATTTTAATGATTATGCATACATGGCACTGATGATAATCATTCCAAATCATTTAACAATGTATGTAGACATCTTGTGGAAATTATGCAGTTATTTGGATCTATCTGTTATTATATTACAGAATCACCATTTGCATACTGTAGCTGCACATTTGAAGTTAAAGTGTCATGATGTCGCTGAGATTTTAAATATGAAGCCATACGCGTGTGGCAATTGTTTTACTCGGACGTAAAACAAAAAAAAAAAGACAAGATAATTTGGGGTCCAAATTCAGCTTTGTCATGAGGATCTGTAACGGATATGTCCAAACGGTGGTTTCTCTGTAAGTTATTTCTAACTGCCATTTTCCTCCTTCCAAATCAGCTGAGAAGTAAGGATGTGGTGCAGAGGCCTGTCTTCAATATTTGCAATTTGCACTTTTGTACAGTATATTCATGTGAAATGTTTGTGTGCAATCTCTAAAGGTGACTGTTTTATGGAATTAAAAATAATAAATGCTACACTCTTTATAGCAAGCAAGAAGGCTCCAGATTCTGGTACATGTGGACACAATTGTTGGCACCCTCCATTAAAAACCCACAATGGTCACTGAAATAAGTTAAACTTTTGTGGTTAACTCAAAAGACAGTGCACTCTTAATTTAATATTTGTTTGGTCGAACCTTTGATGCAAATAGAAGATTTCTGTAAATCAATGAGACTTGTGCGTCTATAATCTTTTTTTTCTTTTTTAACTTACTGACACCACCACTTTATCAAGATATAAGTCATCCTTTTGTACTATGTCCCATGTGAAACTCACTTGTTAAAGTAGGCCTAAATGTTTTTTTTTCCAAGCCACAACATATTTTGTCCCAATGTACTGTCAAGGTTTTCTGAAGTGAAATGTGCTGCCTACTGTCAGAACGTTTGGCCTCAGCCGTGAGTTTGTGTTTATGAATGATCATCCACAACTGAAATAGCTAAATACAGTAGAAGTCAAGGATGTGGTCATGATGTTTATTATTTTCTAGTGGACAGAATGCGTCTAAACGTGAGGTTAATGCGAGGTAGGAGGACTTTCTTTCGAACGGGAAGGCTGTGATACCAGAAAGTATTGGTGGGCGAGTTCATGAGGAGCAGGCTTCCGTGAGCCAGCACCAGTTTGACAGGCTCGATGTGCCGGCCGCTCTGTTTCCCTCGAGCATCCCTGTGGCGGAAAACGAAATCCCGGGCGGCGCCGAGCGAGACTGAGGCTATGGGGGAGAGCGGGTCCAGCTCCCTCTCGTCATCTCGATGCTCACCAATGTAATCCTGCCCATCTTTGTACCTGGAGAAGACTACAGTCAGTTGAGTATTAAATTAATTGTGTACTGTAATTGTTAATAATTCCTACCTGTTGATCAGGACAAAATTGAATGTGTGTCCTGTTATTTTGGTGACAAAATCCCGAATATATTTCACGGTGGGAGTCCATGCGCAGGCTAAATGTGTCACTCCGGAATAAGTATAAATTAATCCTGTATCTCCATATGTGGCCTGTTTCCTCTGTATATTATACACCTTTCCAAACACTTTCACCTTTGCTTCTTCACCTGGAATATAAAACCAATGTCACTCCACCACTCGTCTACCTCCTGTCAAACTTTTAGAATAATAAGATGAGATGTTTACCTGTTAAGTAGACCACCTCCTGCTCCAGCTTTTGGAAAAGGTGGTCAGCTTCCTCCTTGGTGAAGAGCAAAGCATAGTCACAGTCCAGACCTTCTGACTCTATTTTTTGCCAGGGAACAGGATCGGAGAAGTCATCTTCCTCAGCATCCACTGCCTGTTCCTTCCCTTCAACTCCCTCTGGTTTAAGCTTCTTCGATGGACTTTCGGTGTCGTCGCTGCATGGTTGTTCACGCACAAACTTCTCCATTGCACATTTGAAGATTTACAACATCTGTAGGCACAAATGTGTGACAAGATGTGCAATTAAAAACAAGACTGTTCTGAGTTGGTTTGTTATGGTCGGCCAGTAAAATAATGACATCTTGATTTCAGATCACGGATTACACATTCATAAGATAAATGTTTACAAATCAGTGTAATACACTTTAACCTGTAAAGGTTGAGCAATTTGAATCAACAGCACATGTCAAACTCAAGGCAATCAAACACAATTTTGCGTGCCCTGCGAAAGCTTGACACAGTTTTTCCCTTAACCTCGATTAAAAACTGAAAACGTCAATGAACAAATGCTGGCTAAATCATACTGCAGTGATTATGTGTGTTCCCACACAAACTGCAATCATATTCGGCCACAGATTAGAAGAGTATTTGACCTGCATTGGAGCCTTGTGCAGAATATATTTACAAAAACAGTGCAGCACAGCTTCTGACTAGCAGACATTTGGCCATATTTATTTTTTAAATATAGCTACAAAAGTACAAATGCAAGCGGGACTACCAAGCTCTCTGGATGGTATCAAAGCAAACACAAATGCCATTAGTTTTATAGCATTATATAATAATCAATACTTCTGCAGCTGTCACTGTGGCACTCGTCTGCTTAATTGTTTATTTAATAAAAAGAAAGCAAAGGGTATTGTTACACTTAGCTAAGAAAAGAAAATAAATATTGTGGCTGTTAATATTTCATTTTAGATTGCATTCAATCTGTTCCTGTTCAGATAAAAGACTAACCGTTTGTTTTGACATTTTGTTACCATACCAAAAAGCTACGTACCCGTAAGTGAAGTCGTTTTTACCGTTACAACGGTTACCCTAAGGGCACTCATACGATGTGGCCAGCGATGACAATAAGATTGAGACCCCCTGCCTCAACGAAAGCTGCCATGCATGTTGTAAAAAGCCACCAAACAACACGAGCAGCGTTAAAAGAACATTATAGTCTAAAAGTTACAAAAACACCAGCGGGTCCTGAACACCTCACAGCTCATTATCATAACGCTGTTACGTCACTTAAATGTTGGCGCGAAATTGTTGTTGTTTTTTACTCAGAAAGGTCTGCTGTCTGCCACCACGTTTCTTTCCACTGCTAATGCTCGAGCACTTACCACCGAAGGAAGAACATGTTTAGGCAGAAAACTATCAATTCATTTTTCTCGCCGGTCTCCAAAAAGAAGTCTTGCACAGGTTTTAATGAAGCGGAGCAGGATGCTAAAGACTCGGTGAGCCTTAGTTTGCTAGTCATTTTTGGAGCACGCATTACGAGCCATTCCCGGTGGTGATTTATTATTATTATTATTATTTTTAACGCAACTCATAGATTTCTTATTTGCAACTAACGAGCTTCAGCGACGCGTGTTTGAACGAGCTCTTTTAAGCAGCAGCGACAACAAGCTGCATTCAAAAGCACCACTCTGTTTTGGATTGTTCATTTACAAACCGCAAACATGATTGCAATGCGCAGTCGACTGGTTTGCCAGGTAGTTTCCTTCCCTGTACACGTATCACCTGCTTTGTGTGTTGCACAATTCACTCCAACCATGCAGAGGAAGCGCAAGTCTTCGGCGGTTGAGCCGGAGCCCTCCAGCCCCCGGTCGGTTCCTCAGGAGCAACTGGACATGATCACCCCTAACAAGAAGGCGGCATTGGAGAAGCCCTCTTCCGGGCAGACTCCTCCCGGGTTTGGGGAGAGCTGGCGAAAGGCACTTGCTGCTGAGTTTGGGAAGCCTTATTTCAAACAGGTGAGTGGGCCACTTTTGACCACTTGAACAGTAATTATCAAACACGGGGCTGGGGCCCACGAGCCTAATGTAGGGGTGCAGAAAGTAATGTGGCAATGTGTCGTTTAAATTTTTTTTTAAAGTGCTTTTCTAAACACACTCAAATGCATCATGGAGTTTCAAAAAAATAATAATAATCGAAAACCTTTAATGCAGGGGTTTAAACGCTCAGCCTGGGGGCCATTTTTGGCCCACAGGATGATACTTTTGCGGCCCCCCCATGATGTCAAAATGTAATGTTTGCTAGTTAGTTTGTTTCAGCAAAGCCTTAAATGTTTATTCAACACAGCAACACACATTATTCACCCTACACTACAGATATTTGAGCACATACTGTACGAATGTTGTTGTGGCTGACGTTAAGCAGGTTGTGTTTTCAGTGCATTCAGCAGACAGGCACAGCGTCTGACAGGAGGAAGTATTTTTTCCCCACAATTTTGTAGCCTAATTTGACATACTTTAAATTAGTAACTTTAAATATTTATTTGCCTGTACTTTATATTGATTTTCTTTTTTAATCTAATAACTTACATTATTTCATAACTTCTTTTTTTTTTTGCTGAATTTGTGTATTTCCTTTTCAAATACAGTAAAAGGGTGAAATGAGAAGTCCGGGAGCGAAAAGTTGAGCTTGTGTCAGGTTGTATAACTAACTGGGTTGAGGAAGTTGAGAAGGTTTGTATTGACAAGTGCCTGTTCTGTTTCCCCAATATAATGTTAAAGGCACTTTTAATATGTACTAAATATTTATTTAATTTTCCACAATTAAGATAATGTATTTAATATTTACGTGTTGCAGTATAACGACAGCTAATTTGTGAGGTGATTCAGACAGTACAGGACTTAGCTTTGAGATTCCGTGGAACCCCAAAATGCCTCATAAAAACGAATTAATAAAATTTTCTTTGATTTAATGTGATTATTGTTTTTTTTATCTTAATTCATTTTCTTACAAACATACCTTAATGCCCTCTATCATGAACTGTTACGATCATAATATTTTTGACTGATCCCGACTCCCATAACATGAAATGGACTATTCTATCTTTTTGTGCATTTGCAGTCCGGATCCGGGAAGAAGAAACAAACTTGTTGGCATGTCCGTGCATTTTGAAGGCTTTCTTAAAAAAATGTCTCTGTGGACCGGAAAATTTTAAGAAAACCTGTGCTAGAGTAAATAATGCATCAATCTTGCAGTCTAATGACGCACCCGTTTCACTTCCACAGTTGATGCAGTTTGTTAACGAAGAGAGGAAACTTCACACTGTGTACCCACCCGCTGACCATGTCTTCACCTGGACGCAGTTGTGTGAAGTTCGAGATGTGAGTCCTATTGCTGCACTTGCCCAAACCTTGTTCCAACTAATCATACATGATGTTTATGATCATAATAATAACGATGACTACCTTTCCATTTCTTAATAGCAACAGGTGTTAAACAAAGTTAACCGCTGTAAACATGAAACCAACAAAACACTATCAGATTTTCTTTTAACGCCCCATGCTGAGGCTAAGTTCATTTTAAGTAAGTTTTACAAAATAAAAAGCCAAAGGAAGAGAAAATTCACAGGAAAAAAGTATCAATTTCAGCCGCCGTCACTTCAATACTGCACAGTTAAATTTAATCGAAATTTATGCTAATAGAAGCTAAACTGATTATGTCAATTGCTGTCATGTCGATGCAATCTTTGACCTTTGTTATTTAGTGGTCACGTGTGGTTTTTGTACAGTATCGTGGGCAAAAAAAACCCAAAAAACAGCAGAATCAATGCTCATGTTGATCGCATGGTGACTAAAGCAGAAGTGGAGGTTAATTTTGTCGATGCCAGCAAAGCCAATTTCAACACGGAATAAAATAGTCAGCTTTAAGTTTTTCAAAATGATGACAAGAAAGAAACTATTTAATTAATGACTGAACTGGAGAACAAACCTGTTCAGTTAGTTTTGTCCTGATGTCACCTCACGAGACTTTCCTTTGTTGTCTACCTCCAGGTTAAAGTGGTGATCCTCGGTCAGGACCCGTATCATGGTCCTAACCAAGCCCACGGATTGTGTTTCAGTGTCAAAAGACCAGTGCCTCCCCCTCCCAGGTCATCTAAATTTGAAAGCATTCTGTTGACCTCACCGTTAAACGTTTTGTTTGTCATTGTGTTTGCCTTTTTTTTAATTAATTTTTTTATGTTTTCAATCCATTTTCAGTTTGGAGAACATGTACAAAGAACTGGTGAATGACATTGAAGGCTTCCAGCATCCTAGGCATGGAGATCTAAGTGGCTGGGCAAAACAAGGTTGGTTTCGAGGAATATAGTTGGCTGAACTGTGTTCACCACACAACATGGCAAACGAGTCTCCTGCGACCTGACAGGTGTGTTGTTGCTCAATGCTGTGTTGACCGTGCGAGCGCACCAGGCCAACTCTCACAAAGACAAGGGCTGGGAGACGTTCACCGACGCAGTGGTGCAGTGGCTGAGCAATAACCTGGAAGGCCTCGTCTTCATTCTTTGGGGGGCCTACGCTCAGAAGAAGGGAGCCACAATTGATCGAGTGAGTCCACATTGTTACTTTGAGTACTTCAGTGCTTGATAAAAAATAAAAAATATTGCTTGGATTTGTAGAAACGTCACCACATCCTGCAGGCGGTGCATCCTTCTCCCCTGTCGTCTCATCGTGGATTCTTTGGCTGCAAACATTTTTCAAAGGCTAATGAGCTGCTGGAGAAATCTGGAAAGTTACCTGTTGACTGGAAGGCACTTTAAATCTATTGCAATAGTTTGCTTTTTTGTTGTACCAAGTTGTGTGCCTACAGACTCCTTAATAAGCTTGTCTACATTTTCATTTACCTGTAGATAACATTATCTTAATAAGCTTGTTGTAATTTTCAGTTATCTGCAGATTACAATATATTTTCACTAGAAACGCGGTTATACTTTGTGCCAAGTTACTTTATCACCTTTTGTTGTGATGCATGTTGTGTTTTGAGTTTTAGTGTTGCACATAAAATGTGTGCACCCCCCACCCCCCTTTACTGTTAAAAACATTAAAAATGTTACTACCTCGAATGTTTGAAAACCTGTCTGGCTCAGTTGTCACATTGAAAAAGTGGTGAGGTGATGTTTACTCACAAGTACTTGATTGCACTGATAACTCCTCTGCACATATCTACCTGGCAATTTTTTATTTTTTTTAATCTATGCTGAATATGGTTAAGAATTTTTCGCTACGTATGAAGATTAGTGGTCAATCAAATTCAACATTTTGTCAACATGAAATTTTGCGTTTAAAATATATAATTGAATTTGACTTGATGCAACATTATTATAAAATTTAATTCATGTGTGAATCATGGAATGAAAATAAATTATACGACTGCTAACTTCAAATTTGTTGTGTTTAGAGGGATGAAACTTAACGTCATCTATTGTAAATAAATAAAAATGTTATACTGCTGCAGTGCTTTTGTATAGTACATTTTTGTATTGGAATGTACTAAAACAAAAGGTGTCAAAATTAGTGTATTAATTTAAAGGTCTTTTAATGCCATTCATTTTTTAAATGTGCGGTTAATGACCGCCCCTTACTTGGAAAGCCTGTACTGGGGGAATTCCAGTCGCAATGCAGCAGACACGTCCACGTCAAAATTTTGCAGTAATAAATGTAATGCATATATTAGTGAATACTGGGGTCAATTTTATTTAATTTTTTTTTACAATTTTAAAAATGTGCAGAATTTCACAAGTTACTTCATGTTAAAGTTGAGATCACTCTTAATATGAAAAGAAAAATGCATGAGCTGTCACCAACGTCTTACAAATGCAATTATGCCATCTAGTGGCAGAAAAATTACCAACGCAATTTTTTTACAGTACATCTTTTTAATTTTAACTCAAATTTTATGAATTATGAAATTACTGTATCATTGATTAAAAGATGCAGCCATATTTCTATTAGTTTAACATTTTACCCACTTTTATGTTAACAGTATAAAAACTTTGATTTGTTTTTATTGTAGGCCACATTATATTGTACATTCAACTAGTCAACTATTTAAGTCATGCGATGAATTCTGATGAAAAATTGTAATCGCCTGACACCCCCAAATTAAAACATTTCTCAGTGATGCAGTGGAGTTCTAACACTGTACATTAAATCTTAAAATTATCTTTGCTAAGGCTCTTGTTTTACTCATATTGTGCAGCTATAATGTTGCTGAGAGAAAACAATGGGACTGTAAGTGCAAATGCCACCGTTGCTTCAATGGTGAACCTACTGCATATGGGTGCACCGTGCAAGAGGAACAACACCATCCATATGCCTGTTGAGGCAACAGGAGGCATCGTGTCTAACAGAGAGCGACGCCCCTTTTTGTGGCTCTCTCCTCAGCACCACTTCACGTCTTCGCTCATAGTGCTCTGTCAAGTTACACACACTCTCAAGAATACCGGAAGTTATTCGAACAGCGCCATCAATTAACTGAATTGTATGCGCTATATTTTTTCTAAATAGAATCAATTAAACATATGGATACGTAGATGAGCATGGTGTTATTTCAGAACGGACTCAAGATTGCGCCGACTGCGTCAGTTTGTCATTCGAAGCTGCAATTCATATCTCAATAACGGAAGTACACCGTCCAAACCTTTGCACCTTGATTCATATTCCTTCTTGCAGGCTCCCCCAACCCCACCCGGCAGCCTCACTCGAATACTCCGCGGTGACGCAGGGCAATGGGGAAAAACTGTGACTGGAGGGGAAGGACGCAGGGCACGACAGTGATAAGCAGGAAGGACTTTTAATTGATGCACGGCCTTAGAGGACACGCGTGTCAGTTATAATACATGTAACCAACCGAGGGTGCTCCTCCTGTGTAACACTGTAAGTCATCAACATCGTTTTAGGGCGGATCACTTGGATACACTCCCAGGTAGGCTTCGTCGTACAAGTGGCTTCATTCAGTAAATGCAGACACTCGCGGACCATATTTTGCTTAGTCGAATCAAATCCAACTGCTCATAATTTAATCCACGACGAGCCATTCTCAAATGTAGCATCAGATTGATTTATGACAATGAAAATTTATATAACCTATTGTTGATAATTGGCCAGAAATGAATTTTCGCCTTATCTCTATGTGGGAAAATAGTCCATAGTCATTCCTTTGGAGCTGACAACTTGTGCGACGCATCCAGTGGGCGGACACGTCTTTTTCTTGTCGTCTTTTACACTCCAGAATCTCCATCATGAACTACCTTCGTCGCCGACTCTCGGACAGCAATTTCATGTCCAACCTGCCCAACGGCTACATGGGCGACCTGCAGCGCGCCGAGCCCCCGCCTCAGCAGCAGCAACAGCAGCAGCAACAGCAGCAGCAGCAGCAGCAGCAGCAGCAGCCGAGCCCCGCAGTGTCACCGGGGCCGTCGGAGAGGCGCCAGCCCGTCAGCCAGCAGCAGTCTGCGGGCGGAGGCTCCGGCTTCTTCTCGTCCATATCCAATGCTGTCAAGCAGACCACGGCCGCCGCAGCAGCCACCTTGTCCGAGGCGGCCGACCGGGCGGGGGTCTCTAGCAGTGCTAAGATCCTCCTGGTGGTTGACGACCAGCAGACCGATTGGTAAGAGCAGAAGCACAGCCTCGTCTAGACTGCAATGTGGGCCACAAGGTGGGCAGATAGAAGGTCACGATTCACCGATTTATCAAGCGTGTATTGAGCAGGTGTCCCATGACCGTTGTCTCTGTCTGTATCTCAGCGTTTTTTCCATGATCGAAAATATTCATGCATATTATAAAAGGCTGCATTGCACTGTTAGCACCGACACCTCGAGCTAAAGATAATTGACCTATTTTCCCCAGGAAGTGTAATAAACAAATCTGTTATTGCCACTTATTTCGTTCTATTTTTACCTTCACTATCTAAAAGTTAAAAATAAGCCAAACAGGATATACCAGTGTGATTGATGCAAGTTTGGATGAAATATGATCCATTGCAAACGAACACAAGAAGATTAGTCTCACAGTTCTGATATTCAGGGTTCAAATATCAGCCTTCATGTGTTCTTGCTTATTCTCCGGGTAGTCCGATTTCGCACATGATTTGAATTAGCGGGCCTCAACAGAAATGATGGGTCGGATTTGGCCCCTGGGGTCTTGAGCGTGACACCTGTGTGGTAGATGAACATTTTTTTCCATGGCTTAAAATATACATGTTCCCAGGATGTTTCAGGAGCGACATACAGGTGCAGTGAAATATAATTAATATCATTGGAATATTTCCACATGTCAAAACATGTCCCTGTGATTGACTTATGGTGCCCGCTTCTTGCACAAAGTCAGCTGGGAAAGCACCCTTGAGTGACCCTAATTTAGATAAAGCGGTATAGAAAACTGATGGATCAGGTCGGTGTGGCTCGTCACTACATGACGTACACAATGGTTAGATAATAAAACCGACTGACTAGTGGTATAATGAGAAAATCAAATATCAAGGAGCAAAATCTCTGGTTTCCTTTTATAATGAATTGCCACATTATTAGTCACAACCTGCATACTCCATAACAACAGTTTCAGTGCTCACTTTTGATTGAAATTGAATAATCGTATTGGATTTTCTTATTTTGGGAGATTTGAAGTTCTCACAGTGTTCTCACACACAAAAAACATCCAAATATACAATTTTGCCTCTTTTTTTTTTTTAGCACTCAGAAATTGCTAATCAATATAAGCAAATCACATCACATTGTTTGTGTGAGTTAAAGGAATGGACCCCTCCCCTTGTTTCACATATAGGGTGAGAGTTTTCAGAGGAAGAAAGGTCCATGGTGGTGAATATGACATCAAAGTTGAACAGGTAGGTTTTACATAACATCCAGTTACTTCGCATATTGTTGATATTTTTGTGCTCACCTTTGTTGTCTTTTAACAAAGTAATAATGTAAAGGCTTTGCCAAACGCCATTCAAAATGAGCCAACTGTGAGGTATTATCATGTTGTGTGGATGTACTGTACTTTATCAGTAACTGTGAAATGCATTTATTTCAATGTATACAGTAAAATCACAAGTATTAGTAAGTGATCGCACTTTATAAAATGCACAATAAATATGAAACTAAGAAATTGCTAATTCTTAAATGTAAATATCACCTTTATATGAGATTGTTTGTTGTGAGTAAATCTCGTCACTGTCGTCTCTAGGCAGAATTTTCCGAAATCAACCTGGTGGCTGACTCGTCAGGCAGCTACACAGTCAGCATTGATGCAATTAGGAGCGGTCATAAGGTTACTAAGTAAGTGGAAGTTTACTCGATGGGTGTTTACAATTAGCTGTTATTTACTGTATTTGCCTCCTTGTGACATGTTGTTAATGTTATATTCCAGATCCTTCAAACCAGACTTTGTACTGATCAGGCAGCACGCGTTCAGCATGGACAAGAATGGAGACCACCGGAACTTAGTTATTGGTCTACAGTATGCAGGCCTGCCAAGTGTTAACTCTTTACACTCTGTCTACAATTTCTGTGACAAACCATGGGTGGTAGGTGGTTTGATATTCTCAAACCTCATTGTAATTGATTAATTAGATTCATATTGAAAAATCTAGTTGAAATGGTTTACTTTTTTTCTAGTTTGCACAGATGTCAAGGCTACACAAACTGCTGGGTCCAGAGGAGTTCCCACTGATTGACCAGGTTTATTATCCAAACCACAAGGAAATGGTAAGTTACGACTTAGCTCATCCTTTTATCTTACAAAAATACAAGATGGAGGCTTTCTGCTTCATGAGTTTCAACTCATTTACTCTTTTATTAGATAACGACCTCTCAGTTCCCTGCAGTGATCAAGATGGGCCATGCTCACTCAGGAATGGGAAAGGTATGTCTGATTCTTCAAGTTGAACACATTACTTTTTCACATCTGGATGCTTGCTACCTTGCTAGGTGAAAGTGGACAACCAATATGACTTTCAAGATATTGCCAGTGTTGTCGCCCTGACCAAGACTTATGCCACATCGGAGCCCTTTATCGATGCCAAGTACGATGTCCGCATCCAGAAAATTGGTGAAAATTACAAGGCCTACATGTGAGTGGATTCATCAGTTAAGCAACCATCTGTACCAAACGCAAACACTCACATGGTTTTATTGCAATTAACAGGAGAACATCCATTTCTGGCAATTGGAAAACCAACACAGGCTCATCGATGCTTGAGCAAGTTGCTATGTCAGACAAGTAAGATGTCACATTGTATATGTTGCACATGACTGCTCATACTCTTCAATGCGTTGTTTAGACCAACTGTTTTGTTTGATGATGCTACAGGTACAGAATGTGGGTAGACACTTGTGCCAACATCTTTGGAGGTTTGGATATCTGTGCTGTAGAGGCTCTTCATGGCAAAGATGGAATGGACTACATTATAGAGGTACTCGAGGGCAGGGTGGTCAGACCAAAGGCGCGCAAGGTGCGTGGCCCCAAAAGTGGCCTTCCAATGCATTGTCAATTTGTCATCTTGCTTTTTAGGTAGATGACTGCTCAATGCCACTAATCGGTGACCAGCAGGATGAGGACCGTGTTCAGATTGCAGAACTGGTGGTTTTGAAAATGAACCAAATGATTTTACCTGCTTCAAGCTCCTCCACAGGCCGCATCACAGCAGCACAGGTACACAAAAAAATAAGTGTAATATTTACAGGACATGAATATATTGAGATAATTACAGAATTGAATTGCAGTCAAAAGAGATGCATTTTATATATTAAACATTATTCTTAATTGTTAATTTGATCATTAAAATATTGTCATGATTAACCTCACAAATCCATCCACAGGCTGCAATTTCATGTCACATACACTTTTACCTGCACAACCATGTCTCGCTCCATTGAAGCATTTCCTTCGGGGATATGTTGTTTTAGTGCCAGTGGAAAATTTGAGTGCCGTATGATGATTGGCTGTCATGCAAAAATAGAAAGGGTAGCAGGAAACATGTCACGTATCTTCATTTTTAAAAAAAGTTTGTTGTTCATATATTTCCTGCTGTTTGTATTTTAGAAAGCTGTGTCTCCTCAGCCTGTCTCCCAACCTACAGTTCCACAGTCTCAACAACGACCCTCACCTCAGGGTAAGAAATAAAGTGTTAAATATGTGGTATTACTCTACATAAACAAAAACTATAGGGCTTCTTTTGGAAGATGTGTATTTATTTAATGTGCAAATACAACAAATGGTGTGCCTGGATAAGAACAGTGTGAAAATGCCCTATTGAATGGATAGTTGGGAAGTAGGTGACAGTGAGTCCAGATCTAACTCCCATTATAACACCTGTGGAGAGAACTCAAAAGAGTGATTGGGAGGAGCCACGCCTCAAATGTGAGCAGTTGGCAAAAGAAGAGTGAGTCAAAATTCTAGCAAATAAGTGTAAGAAACTTGTTGATGGTTACAAGAAGCGATTTGATTTCAGTTAGTGTGCAGTACTAAACTTTACTGGGCAAAATTCTGAATTTTAGAATTCAATTCAATTTAATGGACGAATTTGAAATTGGCCCCACTCTTCCCCACAGTAAGTTAAATTGAATTTGAATTACACAATGTACAATTCAATTCATTCCAATTCAGAGAAATTCATTCGTATCACATATCTAACAATGAGAACACATTTTTCTTCCAAATGGAAGTACAAAAACTAACATTAAGTATAAATTCCTCAAATGTTGGAAAGGTTAGCAATATATCTTTATTTCAAAGTAATGAAATAAAACAATGAAACTTATAGCTAGGAGCGAGAATTGTGGGAGATTCCCGAACAGCCAGTACATTTTCCGACCAGATCCCCTCCCCTCCCCCTCAAATAGTGCAAGTATGGCCTGCCAGCAGTCCAGACTGTCTCAGATTGAAAATGTTTGGGGCTTTGTTAAGCAGAAAACATGTCAACTGAGATCAACTGAAGTTGTAGATCAAGCAAGAAGTATCGAGCAAGAATGGGAAAGAATTCCAACTTCAAAGCTTCAATAATCATTCTTCTTAGTTCCCATTTTCATTGAGTTAAGTTCAAAGGAAAGTTGATGTAACACAACAAGCATTCGTCCCCACTTTTTTAGAAAGTGTTGCAGCCATCAAATTCAAAGGGAGCAAATATTCTCAAATATTTCATTTTAAATGTGCAAATCATTGAAATTTGTGCTTTACTCAACATCCCAACTTAATTGGAATTGTTCATCGGCATGGCTCAGTGGTTGAGTGGTTGTCTCCCATCCGTGATGTTATGGGTTCGATCCTCACTCCCTGGTGACCATGTCGAAGTGTCCTTGAGCAAGACACTGAAATCCGCCCCCGTTGCTGTGTTGAAGGACTTTGTTCATGTCCAATTCCATTCAAGAGGTCCATATAATGCATTGCGATTGTCTTTTCCCATCAGGTGGTTCTCAACAAGGTGCAGCTGGACAAGCCCAGCAACCTGCAGCCAGCCCGGGTTCAGCTGATCCTAGTTCTCAGGCCAAGGTCAACCAAGGGCCTCCAGGTCAGGCAGGTCCTCAGCGAAGCCAAGGGGGCTCCCCTCAAACTCAGAGGCAACAGTCTGCCACCCAGCAGCCACAAAGACCTCCTCCAGGGGCTGCTGGTCAGAAACCTCAGCAACAGAGACCCGCCCAGCCGCCCAGACAGCAATCACAAGGGGGGCAGCAGAGAACCGCTGTCCAGCAGGGGCGCACTGGTGGGACCACCACACAGCAGCCACGACCGGCCGGCCAGGGCATGCAGGGAGCTCCCGGGGGACGACCACCACTGCAACAAAAGCCCCACCCCCCACAAAAACCCAGCCAGGATAACCCGGCAGTGGGCGGTTCCCCACAATTGAAGTAAGTAGGTGTAGTCTGGACATCACATTAACAATCATTTATGGTTGGCTAAAACAAGTGTACTGTATATGACCAATCATTTTCTAACAGTTCTCTCTCATTTTTAATGATGTGAACCTTGCATCTTACTTTTTGCGTTATGTGCATGAGATATATATTTTCAGTTTGTTATGATTCACTGGAATATGCATGAATCTTGTCAACAATTCAAAAATGTTACATTTCAGTGATCATGACGCATCAAACGACTACTTGCTGAAGGTGATGCCTGGTTGTATATAAAACAATAATAATAAAAAAATTGGTGCTACAATAAAACACAAAAAACAACTAAACAAATGATTTCTAAAATTGGTCTTTTCCACAGTGTAAAATAGTACATTTTTGTTGTTCAATATTGTGACGAGTGACACAGTAGCCGACTGGTTAGCACATCTTCCTCTCAATACGGTGGTTGGGGGATCCAGTTCCGGGTCTGACCTTTCTTTGTGGAGTTTGCATGTACTCCATCGTGTTTGCATGTTTTTATTTGAGGTATTTCCCCCAACACTCCAAAAACAAGCATGTTTGTAACTTGTCCGCCCTGCTTGTTTGTCCCGGGTGTTCTCTGCCTCTCGCCTGAAGTCAGCTAGGATAGGCTCCAATGGATGGATGGAATATTGTGAAGTGAGGCATAACACTGTTCTGCATTTTTTTTTTTTAAATGCATAAACAAAGTAGCCAACAAGATTCTCTAGGGCACTTTCGGATGCAAAATCCGAATATCTCATTAGTTTGTTTCTGTATGCTCCCGTATTTTTGGGGGCAATTTGACTTTTTAAAAATCTAATAAAATAATAATAATAATAATAATAATAATAATAATAATAATAATAATAATAATAATAATAATAACAATAATAATAATAATAATAATAATTCATCATAATGCCTGATTATATTTTGTTAAAACAAAGCTGGAAAAAAGGTAATGCCAGGCGAGTAATTTAAAGTACGAATGCTTTCCCCCTAAAATATGCCTTTAGGCTTAAACTACCAACTGAACCTCAGCCAGTCTTGGCTGCATATAACAAATTGTATGCTGAGTTACAGTATGTTGACTCATGTTGAGGCTACAACCAGTAGAGGATAAGCTTACCTTTACCTAGTCCTTGAAAGCTACTGATGAGCGTTCACCTGTTTCACGTTACTGGCTTTGAGGAAAAGTGATTAAAAAAAACCTACAAACATCCTTGCATCAAAGTGAGGTGAAATTTCCCGTTAGAGCTGTCTAATATATACAACATGTTCTATGAATCCCTTGGCAGTTCAGGTATTGTTCTTGGAACATAGCTTAAAAATTATTATTATGCAATGTTGTTTTTATTTTTTATTTTTTATTTTAGTTTATTTAAAGGACAATGTGCAGTAGCATTAAAAGATGGCTGCACCAGATTTATCACTATGCAAATTTTCATTTGTAGTCCCCAATGAATAAAATTACAGAACACATTTAGAATGGCATACATTCAACATACAAAGTACAAAATGCAAAATACATATGTTCTCTTTAAGCTGCGTGGCTGGGCCAATGCGCTACCTGCTAGCCTACCAAAATGTTTTTTTTTTTTTTTTTTAAATATAAGCACATAGTGTGTTGAGAAAAAACAGGAGCATATGGGGCAAACTGAATGGTACCACTGTCTTTAGTACGGGGAAAACTGATCTAGAAAATATTTACTGTATGTCAATGTTATTTATTTTTTGATGCAGACCAGTGTAATTAGTGAAGTTGGAGATGACTTGCATAAATCCTGATTGATTACCATGAAAAAAAATAAAATAAAGGGAACTCTTTGATTGGGTAATAAATAACATGAATGGCATTTGTATCCACCGAGCATCACATAGTATCTAGTAACATCATTCATTTATTATTATTATTATTATTATTATTATTTTTTTTATCACTTTCAAGCATACCCTAATATATGATACGCTGACAGTGAATGCACTTCTGGAATGTCACGGGTCAGTTCGTCCTCTCTTTCTCTTCTTTCTCACCATGGTCCAGTCTTTTCATCCCATGGGTTTGCTGCATGACGTTAATAGCCTCTTCCTCTCCTCTATTGCCATTTCCTCTCTTTATAGCAAATCCCAGTCTCTTACCAATACCTTCAACATTCCAGAAACCCCAACGCCACGAGCCAGCCTTAGCCAGGATGAGGTGAAGGCTGAAACCATTCGCAATCTACGCAAATCTTTTGCCAGTCTCTTCTCAGACTGAGACGCCATCGTCATCATTACCATCGTCATCATCCCCCACTCCCACTGAAAGAAAACGGGCCTGGCACACAGAAAGACTGATTCCTTCTACTACCATGATATTGAAATGTACATAGTTGCTGAAGAGCGCCTATTCCAAAATGAACGAAGAACACAAAACATCAACCTTCAACATATCTTGACAATAATATGTTATATGTGACTTCACTAATCTAAACATGACATTCTGATTAATATTTCGTTTGTGGAATAAGAGTTATGAAGCAAAATTCAGCCATATTTATCTATCTCAGGGGGCGGCCATTTTGCCACTTGCTGTCGACTGAAGATGACATCACAGTTGCTCAGGGCTCAGGCAACGACCAATCACAGCTCATTGTCAGCAAACAGGTGAGCTGTGATTGGTCCTTTACTTGAGCCCTGAGCAACACTGATGTCATCTTCAGTCGACAGCAAGTGGCAAAATGGCCGCTTGAGATGGATAAAAACGTGTAGATTTTGCTGCTTAACTCATATTCCACTAACACAATATTAACCAGAAGACCATATTTAGACCAGTGAGGTTGCATAGAACATATAATTGTCAAGATTTTTTGGGGGGAGTTGACTTCCCTTTTAAGGCACTTAAGTCTGAAACATTCCTGCCAAAGCTACAGTCTTAAATCATTCGACATACACTACGCAAAAGCTTGTATATGCATGAGCACACACAAACAAGAATGGCAGCAAAAATACTGCTTCCATTTATTTATTGGCATCACACCTCTTAAGTTCAGTCTTATTTTCATGTACCGACCAACAAAATCAATTACTCTCATAGTTGCACACATCCTGTCGACTTTAGAAAGTCCCGTATTTGAGTTGTTGGACACTAATGGTGTGATGTTTTAGATGCATGTCAACAGGGAGAAATGGTTGCATTTTCCTTTCAGGCCCATTGGTGCTTGTAAATGTGTTGTCATGTATTTCAGCTAGTTGAAATTAGCCTGGCCAAGTTAGCCTTGTAGATCTTGTGAGTGTGTTGTCCCTGCTTTCTTCCATTTTTTTCCCACTTACACAAAAACAAAAGCTAAAAAAGCGTCCGATCAAATGGAGCTTTCTCAAGGATGTCCACTTGATTGTGATGTGTTTTTGTGAGTCTTCCATTCATGTGATTGTTGACCAATGATGAGGGGGAAAGCATGCGTTCAAATGAGGCACTAAGGAGTGTTTTTCTTATTTACAATGCATTTGCACATAATTATACTGCACATAATTATACTTGAAATTAGTCAAACTAACTGATATATGATCTATATTTTCAGGTTTTAGTCAACTACTGTAACGTTTGACAAAGCAACAACTTGGCTTTGGCTTACAAAAACAGAACAATGCACTTGGCTGCAGCACAGAAAGTGCAGTTAGCAAAAATATTATTCACATATAATTTTCGCACATCCACTCAATTTAAAGCAATGTAAAGTAGAAATGTATGGTTAAAAAATAAAAAATGATGCACCTGGCGAATGGTTGCCTGTGTGTGAGCAGACAAAATACTAAGCCAAGGACATTCATACATGTTTGGTCTACCTGTAAAATAAAAACATACTTTCCTAATATAGGATCGTCAGCGGTAAGGTCTAGATTTGTAGTTGATAAAGCACGTGTGGTGATATCCAGTGGTTGTTTCTCCTCTGCACTGACAACCTCAACTTCGGTCAGAAGTGCACATTTACATCCTGACAAACTCTTCACTCATCATTTTCTAGCCACTAAAATGTCTTCCAGGGGGAATTATTCCCACTTGAATGTGTATCTAATATGGCAATATCATGCTTTTTAGAGAAAACCCAAAGTATAAATGAGTCCTGATGACAAAATAGATTCCTCATGCAGCTGTCGTTGTGTGTTGTAGCTACAGCGACCCCTTGTGCTCTGTGGTCCATAAGCGTGTGAATGTTCTGTAACTGGTCAAAACAAATGGATTGTTGTGTTGCACAGAAATTGACTAATGCAGATTGTCGCCTTCATTCCTCTGCTGCTATATGTGCTTGTTGGTATTATGTGTGTTTCTGAAACTCTTTTTTTTAATTATTATTATTGAATGAATAAATTGTGCAGTTGTCTCTAGATGATTTTAAAAGTGTTTATTCTCTTTCATGAGGCAATATGGTGCTTGTGAGTTAATGCATTGGCTTGTGATTCAAGGCTTCAGAACTTTGGAGTGACTCTCCAGTGTGCATGTCAGATTTTTATTTATTTATTTTTTTAGGACAATATGTAACTGTGACTGTCATGTTGTTAAATATTGTTATATATTGTTTTACTATTTGTTATTGACCTGTGACACAGCAGTCATTATTTGTTTTGAGACAATTTAATTTATGAATGCTCTATTTGACTGTGAATGTAATTTATTTGCTTTGTTTATGCATTGTTTATTCAGTGTGGAAAGATACAATCATTGTAGATGTGCGTGGAAAATGGAATTGTCGATCGATGCCTGCCACATAAAAAATAAATAAATCATAAATGTAAATGAAAAAAAAATTGCGACGGTGCTGGCTTATACAAAGTGAAAATATGTAATGTAAATCATGTTGGATTATAAAAGTATATGTAAATTGATGTGATATGCAATGTTTGTATTGTATGATGTGCAAATGAATGTTATTGAAATATGCACATGCCCAATAAAGTCGATAAACAACTAAACTAAGAGTATTTCTGTAGTATACAGAAAAACATTTTATTTACTACCAGCTGGTTATCAGATTTTTTTTTTGCATTTATTTTTTATTAAAGAAATCATAATAAATGATATATTCATTTATTATTATTATTATTATTATTATTATTATTGCTTTATTCTGTATCGATCTCCTTTCATGTAGCCTAATCTTTATTACAAGTGCGCTGTACTAAATGAAGTAAATCAATTTGTAGGTATCTGACCACAAGGTGGCGTAAGTCTGCATTTTTGCCTCCCTTGCCTGCAACTGACAAGAACAAGTTACTATATACATAATTCATAGGACTAAGAGCATTGGAACATTTTTTATTATTCATTGCTTGACATTTGCATGAGCTGTTGCATATTAGCCACGCGCTTTGAAAACAGTGACAAAGTGACAAATACAGTATTGCATTGTTAAAAGTTTATTCTGTACACTGTTTAAGAAGCAGGAATGTAACAACTCTCCCTATGAATTTGTGAATACATTCATTGTATGGGCGCCCAGTATGGATCAATGAGGGTCTTGTGAGAAAGCACTGCTTGATTTTATAAAAAAATGTAGCACACTTATCATGATTCATTGCAACACTATTGACAGAAACTTTATAAGTTTTAAGCGCAGCTCCAGCTTCCTCCTGAAATTATAAAAATGATACTGTAAATTGTCCTTAGGTTGTTTCTATTTGCTCCACCTTTTGCCTGATGTCAGCTGGAGAATACTGAGGGGAAAGTGATATAGAAAATGGATGCTTGTGTGGTTTCACTCATTTAAGTTTAGTTAAGCTAAGCACACAACGGCCCTGAAAGCAACCACATCCAACCGCTTTAACTCAAACTC